>NW_027137150.1:0-149975 GCF_040869045.1 Eurosta solidaginis
CCTTTAATTCTAGAGTTAAATTGATAAATAACGTGTACGAATTTGTTTAACGCATTTGTTTTGGTTACTCGACGTCTCCGTTCTCGTGTAGCCTACATATTGCGTTTTTTTTTTAATTTGCTTACCGGGCTAAAGGTTAGCATGTTTAAAATACGTAAGTCGTTTTGTTCATCAAATTTAAGTAGATAACTCATCAGTTGTTTGCATCAGAGCGATAATTTTTGAGATAGTTATTAAAACTGTTTAAAGGTTGTCAAACGTTGTTTCTCGTTGTATATCTTTAATTCTAGAGTTAAATTGATAAATAGCGTGTAAGAATTTGTTTAACTCATTTGTTTTGGTTACTCGACGTCTCCGTTCTCGTGTAGCCTACATATTGCGTTTTTTTTTTAATTTGCTTACCGGGCTAAAGGTTAGCATGTTTAAAATACGTAAGTCGTTTTGTTCATCATATTTAAGTAGATAACTCATCAGTTGTTTGCATCAGAGCAATAATTTTTGAGATAGTTATTAAAACTGTTTAAAGGTTGTCAAACGTTGTTTCTCGTTGTATATCCTTTAATTCTAGAGTTAAATTGATAAATAACGTGTACGAATTTGTTTAACGCATTTGTTTTGGTTACTCGACGTCTCCGTTCTCGTGTAGCCTACATATTGCGTTTTTTTTTTTTTAATTTGCTTACCGGGCTAAAGGTTAGCATGTTTAAAATACGTAAGTCGTTTTGTTCATCAAATTTAAGTAGATAACTCATCAGTTGTTTGCATCAGAGCGATAATTTTTGAGATAGTTATTAAAACTGTTTAAAGGTTGTCAAACGTTGTTTCTCGTTGTATATCCTTTAATTCTAGAGTTAAATTGATAAATAACGTGTACGAATTTGTTTAACGCATTTGTTTTGGTTACTCGACGTCTCCGTTCTCGTGTAGCCCACATATTGCGTTTTTTTTTTTAATTTGCTTACCGGGCTAAAGGTTAGCATGTTTAAAATACGTAAGTCGTTTTGTTCATCAAATTTAAGTAGATAACTCATCAGTTGTTTGCATCAGAGCGATAATTTTTGAGATAGTTATTAAAACTGTTTAAAGGTTGTCAAACGTTGTTTCTCGTTGTATATCCTTTAATTCTAGAGTTAAATTGATAAATAACGTGTACGAATTTGTTTAACGCATTTGTTTTGGTTACTCGACGTCTCCGTTCTCGTGTAGCCTACATATTGCGTTTTTTTTTTAATTTGCTTACCGGGCTAAAGGTTAGCATGTTTAAAATACGTAAGTCGTTTTGTTCATCATTTTTAAGTAGATAACTCATCAGTTGTTTGCATCAGAGCGATAATTTTTGAGATAATTATTAAAACTGTTTAAAGGTTGTCAAACGTTGTTTCTCGTTGTATATCTTTTAATTCTAGAGTTAAATTTATAAATAACATGTACGAATTTGTTTAACGCATTTGTTTTGGTTACTCGACGTCTCCGTTCTCGTGTAGCCTACATATTGCGTTTTTTTTTTTAATTCGCTTACCGGGCTAAAGGTTAGCATGTTTAAAATACGTAAGTCGTTTTGTTCATCAAATTTAAGTAGATAACTCATCAGTTGTTTGCATCAGAGCGATAATTTTTGAGATAGTTATTAAAACTGTTTAAAGGTTGTCAAACGTTGTTTCTCGTTGTATATCCTTTAATTCTAGAGTTAAATTGATAAATAACGTGTACGAATTTGTTTAACGCATTTGTTTTGGTTACTCGACGTCTCCGTTCTCGTGTAGCCTACATATTGCGTTTTTTTTTTAATTTGCTTACCGGGCTAAAGGTTAGCATGTTTAAAATACGTAAGTCGTTTTGTTCATCAAATTTAAGTAGATAACTCATCAGTTGTTTGCATCAGAGCGATAATTTTTGAGATAGTTATTAAAACTGTTTAAAGGTTGTCAAACGTTGTTTCTCGTTGTATATCCTTTAATTCTAGAGTTAAATTGATAAATAACGTGTACGAATTTGTTTAACGCATTTGTTTTGGTTACTCGACGTCTCCGTTCTCGTGTAGCCTACATATTGCGTTTTTTTTTTAATTTGCTTACCGGGCTAAAGGTTAGCATCTTTAAAATACGTAAGTCGTTTTGTTCATCAAATTTAAGTAGATAACTCATCAGTTGTTTGCATCAGAGCGATAATTTTTGAGATAGTTATTAAAACTGTTTAAAGGTTGTCAAACGTTGTTTCTCGTTGTATATCCTTTAATTCTAGAGTTAAATTGATAAATAACGTACACGAATTTGTTTAACGCATTTGTTTGGTTACTCGACGTCTCCGTTCTCGTGTAGCCTACATATTGCGTTTTTTTTTAATTTGCTTACCGGGCTAAAGGTTAGCATGTTTAAAATACGTAAGTCGTTTTGTTCATCAAATTTAAGTAGATAACTCATCAGTTGTTTGCATCAGAGCGACAATTTTTGAGATAGTTATTAAAACTGTTTAAAGGTTGTCAAACGTTGTTTCTCGTTGTATATCCTTTAATTCTAGAGTTAAATTGATAAATAACGTGTACGAATTTGTTTAACGCATTTGTTTTGGTACTCGACGTCTCCGTTCTCGTGTAGCCCACATATTGCGTTTTTTTTTAATTTGCTTACCGGGCTAAAGGTTAGCATGCTTAAAATACGTAAGTCGTTTTGTTCAACAAATTTAAGTAGATAACTCATCAGTTGTTTGCATCAGAGCGACAATTTTTGAGATAGTTATTAAAACTGTTTAAAGGTTGTCAAACGTTGTTTCTCGTTGTATATCCTTTAATTCTAGAGTTAAATTGATAAATAACGTGTACGAATTTGTTTAACGCATTTGTTTTGGTTACTCGACGTCTCCGTTCTCGTGTAGCCTACATATTGCGTTTTTTTTTTAATTTGCTTACCGGGCTAAAAGTTAGCATATTTAAAATACGTAAGTCGTTTTGTTCATCATATTTAAGTAGATAACTCATCAGTTGTTTGCATCAGAGCGATAATTTTTGAGATAGTTATTAAAACTGTTTAAAGGTTGTCAAACGTTGTTTCTCGTTGTATATCTTTTAATTCTAGAGTTAAATTGATAAATAACGTGTACGAATTTGTTTAACGCATTTGTTTTGGTTACTTGACGTCTCCGTTCTCGTGTAGCCTACATATTGCGTTTTTTTTTTTTAATTTGCTTACCGGGCTAAAGGTTAGCATGCTTAAAATACGTAAGTCGTTTTGTTCATCAAATTTAAGTAGATAACTCATCAGTTGTTTGCATCAGAGCGATAATTTTTGAGATAGTTATTAAAACTGTTTAAAGGTTGTCAAACGTTGTTTCTCGTTGTATATCCTTTAATTCTAGAGTTAAATTGATAAATAACGTGTACGAATTTGTTTAACGCATTTGTTTTGGTTACTCGACGTCTCCGTTCTCGTGTAGCCTACATATTGCGTTTTTTTTTTTAATTTGCTTACCGGGCTAAAGGTTAGCATGTTTAAAATACGTAAGTCGTTTTGTTCATCAAATTTAAGTAGATAACTCATCAGTTGTTTGCATCAGAGCGATAATTTTTGAGATAGTTATTAAAACTGTTTAAATGTTGTCAAACGTTGTTTCTCGTTATATATCCTTTAATTCTAGAGTTAAATTGATAAATAACGTGTACGAATTTGTTTAACGCATTTGTTTTGGTTACTCGACGTCTCCGTTCTCGTGTAGCCTACATATTGCGTTTTTTTTTTTATTTGCTTACCGGGCTAAAGGTAAGCATGTTTAAAATACGTAAGTCGTTTTGTTCATCAAATTTAAGTAGATAACTCATCAGTTGTTTGCATCAGAGCGACAATTTTTGAGATAGTTATTAAAACTGTTTAAAGGTTGTCAAACGTTGTTTCTCGTTGTATATCCTTTAATTCTAGAGTTAAATTGATAAATAACGTGTACGAATTTGTTTAACGCATTTGTTTTGGTTACTCGACGTCTACGTTCTCGTGTAGCCTACATATTGCGTTTTTTTTTTTAATTTGCTTACCGGGCTAAAGGTTAGCATGTTTAAAATACGTAAGTCGTTTTGTTCATCATATTTAAGTAGATAACTCATCAGTTGTTTGCATCAGAGCGATAATTTTTGAGATAGTTATTAAAACTGTTTAAAGGTTGTCAAACGTTGTTTCTCGTTGTATATCCTTTAATTCTAGAGTTAAATTGATAAATAACGAGTACGAATTTGTTTAACGCATTTGTTTTGATTACTCGACGTCTCCGTTCTCGTGTAGCCTACATATTGCGTTTTTTTTTTTAATTTGCTTACCGGGCTAAAGGTTAGCATGTTTAAAATACGTAAGTCGTTTTGTTCATCAAATTTAAGTAGATAACTCATCAGTTGTTTGCATCAGAGCGATAATTTTTGAGATAGTTATTAAAACTGTTTAAAGGTTGTCAAACGTTGTTTCTCGTTGTATATCCTTTAATTCTAGAGTTAAATTGATAAATAACGTGTACGAATTTGTTTAACGCATTTGTTTTGGTTACTCGACGTCTCCGTTCTCGTGTAGCCTACATATTGCGTTTTTTTTTTAATTTGCTTACCGGGCTAAAGGTTAGCATGTTTAAAATACGTAAGTCGTTTTGTTCATCAAATTTAAGTAGATAACTCATCAGTTGTTTGCATCAGAGCGACAATTTTTGAGATAGTTATTAAAACTGTTTAAAGGTTGTCAAACGTTGTTTCTCGTTGTATATCCTTTAATTCTAGAGTTAAATTGATAAATAACGTGTACGAATTTGTTTAACGCATTTGCTTTGGTTACTCGACGTCTCCGTTCTCGTGTAGCCTACATATTGCGTTTTTTTTTTAATTTGCTTACCGGGCTAAAGGTTAGCATGTTTAAAATACGTAAGTCGTTTTGTTCATCAAATTTAAGTAGATAACTCATCAGTTGTTCGCATCAGAGCGACAATTTTTGAGATAGTTATTAAAACTGTTTAAAGGTTGTCAAACGTTGTTTCTCGTTGTATATCCTTTAATTCTAGAGTTAATTGATAAATAACGTGTACGAATTTGTTTAACGCATTTGTTTTGGTTACTCGACGTCTCCGTTCTCGTGTAGCCTACATATTGCGTTTTTTTTTTAATTTGCTTACCGGGCTAAAGGTTAGCATGTTTAAAATACGTAAGTCGTTTTGTTCATCATATTTAAGTAGATAACTCATCAGTTGTTTGCATCAGAGCGATAATTTTTGAGATAGTTATTAAAACTGTTTAAAGGTTTTCAAACGTTGTTTCTCGTTGTATATCCTTTAATTCTAGAGTTAAATTGATAAATAACGTGTACGAATTTGTTTAACGCATTTGTTTTGGTTACTCGACGTCTCCGTTCTCGTGTAGCCTACATATTGCGTTTTTTTTTTTTAATTTGCTTACCGGGCTAAAGGTTAGCATGTTTAAAATACGTAAGTCGTTTTGTTCATCAAATTTAAGTAGATAACTCATCAGTTGTTTGCATCAGAGCGACAATTTTTGAGATAGTTATTAAAACTGTTTAAAGGTTGTCAAACGTTGTTTCTCGTTGTATATCCTTTAATTCTAGAGTTAAATTGATAAATAACGTGTACGAATTTGTTTAACGCATTTGTTTTGGTTACTCGACGTCTCCGTTCTCGTGTAGCCTACATATTGCGTTTTTTTTTAAATTTGCTTACCGGGCTAAAGGTTAGCATGTTTAAAATACGTAAGTCGTTTTGTTCATCAAATTTAAGTAGATAACTCATCAGTTGTTTGCATTAGAGCGATAATTTTTGAGATAGTTATTAAAACTCTTTAAAGGTTGTCAAACGTTGTTTCTCGTTGTATATCCTTTAATTCTAGAGTTAAATTGATAAATAACGTGTACGAATTTGTTTAACGCATTTGTTTTGGTTACTCGACGTCTCCGTTCTCGTGTAGCCTACATATTGCGTTTTTTTTTTAATTTGCTTACCGGGCTAAAGGTTAGCATGTTTAAAATACGTAAGTCGTTTTGTTCAACAAATTTAAGTAGATAACTCATCAGTTGTTTGCATCAGAGCGACAGTTTTTGAGATAGTTATTAAAACTGTTTAAAGGTTGTCAAACGTTGTTTCTCGTTGTATATCCTTTAATTCTAGAGTTAAATTGATAAATAACGTGTACGAATTTGTTTAACGTATTTGTTTTGGTTACTCGACGTCTCCGTTCTCGTGTAGCCTACATATTGCGTTTTTTTTTAAATTTGCTTACCGGGCTAAAGGTTAGCATGTTTAGAATACGTAAGTCGTTTTGTTCATCAAATTTAAGTAGATAACTCATCAGTTGTTTGCATCAGAGCGATAATTTTTGAGATAGTTATTAAAACTGTTTAAAGGTTGTCAAACGTTGTTTCTCGTTGTATATCCTTTAATTCTAGAGTTAAATTGATAAATAACGAGTACGAATTTGTTTAACGCATTTGTTTTGGTTACTCGACGTCTCCGTTCTCGTGTAGCCTACATATTGCGTTTTTTTTTTAATTTGCTTACCGGGCTAAAGGTTAGCATGTTTAAAATACGTAAGTCGTTTTGTTCATCATATTTAAGTAGATAACTCATCAGTTGTTTGCATCAGAGCGATAATTTTTGAGATAGTTATTAAAACTGTTTAAAGTTTGTCAAACGTTGTTTCTCGTTGTATATCCTTTAATTCTAGAGTTAAATTGATAAATAACGTGTACGAATTTGTTTAACGCATTTGTTTTGGTTACTCGACGTCTCCGTTCTCGTGTAGCCTACATATTGCGTTTTTTTTTTAATTTGCTTACCGGGCTAAAGGTTGGCATGTTTAAAATACGTAAGTCGTTTTGTTCATCAAATTTAAGTAGATAACTCATCAGTTGTTTGCATCAGAGCGATAATTTTTGAGATAGTTATTAAAACTGTTTAAAGGTTGTCAAACGTTGTTTCTCGTTGTATATCCTTTAATTCTAGAGTTAAATTGATAAATAACGTGTACGAATTTGTTTAACGCATTTGTTTTGGTTACTCGACGTCTCCGTTCTGGTGTAGCCTACATATTGCGTTTTTTTTTTAATTTGCTTACCGGGCTAAAGGTTAGCATGTTTAAAATACGTAAGTCGTTTTGTTCATCATATTTAAGTAGATAACTCATCAGTTGTTTGCATCAGAGCAATAATTTTTGAGATAGTTATTAAAACTGTTTAAAGGTTATCAAACGTTGTTTCTCGTTGTATATCCTTTAATTCTAGAGTTAAATCGATAAATAACGTGTACGAATTTGTTTAACGCATTTGCTTTGGTTACTCGACGTCTCCGTTCTCGTGTAGCCTACATATTGCGTTTTTTTTTTTAATTTGCTTACCGGGCTAAAGGTTAGCATGTTTAAAATACGTAAGTCGTTTTGTTCATCAAATTTAAGTAGATAACTCATCAGTTGTTTGCATCAGAGCGATAATTTTTGAGATAGTTATTAAAACTGTTTAAAGGTTGTCAAACGTTGTTTCTCGTTGTATATCCTTTAATTCTAGAGTTAAATTGATAAATAACGTGTACGAATTTGTTTAACGCATTTGTTTTGGTTACTCGACGTCTCCGTTCTCGTGTAGCCCACATATTGCGTTTTTTTTTAATTTGCTTACCGGGCTAAAGGTTAGCATGTTTAAAATACGTAAGTCGTTTTGTTCATCAAATTTAAGTAGATAACTCATCAGTTGTTTGCATCAGAGCGATAATTTTTGAGATAGTTATTAAAACTGTTTAAAGGTTGTCAAACGTTGTTTCTCGTTGTATATCCTTTAATTCTAGAGTTAAATTGATAAATAACGTGTACGAATTTGTTTAACGCATTTGTTTTGGTTACTCGACGTCTCCGTTCTCGTGTAGCCCACATATTGCGTTTTTTTTAATTTGCTTACCGGGCTAAAGGTTAGCATGTTTAAAATACGTAAGTCGTTTTGTTCATCAAATTTAAGTAGATAACTCATCAGTTGTTTGCATCAGAGCGATAATTTTTGAGATAGTTATTAAAACTGTTTAAAGGTTGTCAAACGTTGTTTCTCGTTGTATATCCTTTAATTCTAGAGTTAAATTGATAAATAACGTGTACGAATTTGTTTAACGCATTTGTTTTGGTTACTCGACGTCTCCGTTCTCGTGTAGCCTACATATTGCGTTTTTTTTTTAATTTGCTTACCAGGCTAAAGGGTAGCATGTTTAAAATACGTAAGTCGTTTTGTTCATCAAATTTAAGTAGATAACTCATCAGTTGTTTGCATCAGAGCGATAATTTTTGAGATAGTTATTAAAACTGTTTAAAGGTTGTCAAACGTTGTTTCTCGTTGTATATCCTTTAATTCTAGAGTTAAATTGATAAATAACGTGTACGAATTTGTTTAACGCATTTGTTTTGGTTACTCGACGTCTCCATTCTCGTGTGGCCTACATATTGCGTTTTTTTTTTTAATTTGCTTACCGGGCTAAAGGTTAGCATGTTTAAAATACGTAAGTCGTTTTGTTCATCATATTTAAGTAGATAACTCATCAGTTGTTTGCATCAGAGCGATAATTTTTGAGATAGTTATTAAAACTGTTTAAAGGTTGTCAAACGTTGTTTCTCGTTGTATATCCTTTAATTCTAGAGTTAAATTGATAAATAACGTGTACGAATTTGTTTAACGCATTTGTTTTGGTTACTCGACGTCTCCGTTCTCATGTAGCCTACATATTGCGTTTTTTTTTTAATTTGCTTACCGGGCTAAAGGTTAGCATGTTTAAAATACGTAAGTCGTTTTGTTCATCATATTTAAGTAGATAACTCATCAGTTGTTTGCATCAGAGCGATAATTTTTGAGATAGTTATTAAAACTGTTTAAAGGTTGTCAAACGTTGTTTCTCGTTGTATATCCTTTAATTCTAGAGTTAAGTTGATAAATAACGTGTACGAATTTGTTTAACGCATTTGTTTTGGTTACTCGACGTCTCCGTTCTCGTGTAGCCTACATATTGCGTTTTTTTTTTAATTTGCTTACCGGGCTAAAGGTTAGCATGTTTAAAATACGTAAGTCGTTTTGTTCATCAAATTTAAGTAAATAACTCATCAGTTGTTTGCATCAGAGCGATAATTTTTGAGATAGTTATTAAAACTGTTTAAAGGTTGTCAAACGTTGTTTCTCGTTGTATATCCTTTAATTCTAGAGTTAAATTGATAAATAACGTGTACGAATTTGTTTAACGCATTTGTTTTGGTTACTCGACGTCTCCGTTCTCGTGTAGCCTACATATTGCGTTTTTTTTTTAATTTGCTTACCGGGCTAAAGGTTAGCATGTTTAAAATACGTAAGTCGTTTTGTTCATCAAATTTAAGTAGATAACTCATCAGTTGTTTGCATCAGAGCGATAATTTTTGAGATAGTTATTAAAACTGTTTAAAGGTTGTCAAACGTTGTTTCTGGTTGTATATCCTTTAATTCTAGAGTTAAATTGATAAATAACGTGTACGAATTTGTTCAACGCATTTGTTTTGGTTACTCGACGTCTCCGTTCTCGTGTAGCCTACATATTGCGTTTTTTTTTAATTTGCTTACCGGGCTAAAGGTTAGCATGTTTAAAATACGTAAGTCGTTTTGTTCATCATATTTAAGTAGATAACTCATCAGTTGTTTGCATCAGAGCGATAATTTTTGAGATAGTTATTAAAACTGTTTAAAGGTTGTCAAACGTTGTTTCTCGTTGTATATCCTTTAATTCTAGAGTTAAATTGATAAATAACGTGTACGAATTTGTTTAACGCATTTGGTTTGGTTACTCGATGTCTCCGTTCTCGTGTAGCCTACATATTGCGTTTTTTTTTTAATTTGCTTACCGGGCTAAAGGTTAGCATGTTTAAAATACGTAAGTCGTTTTGTTCATCATATTTAAGTAGATAACTCATCAGTTGTTTGCATCAGAGCGATAATTTTTGAGATAGTTATTAAAACTGTTTAAAGGTTGTCAAACGTTGTTTCTCGTTGTATATCCTTTAATTCTAGAGTTAAATTGATAAATAACGTGTACGAATTTGTTTAACGCATTTGTTTTGGTTACTCAACGCCTCCGTTCTCGTGTAGCCTACATATTGCGTTTTTTTTAATTTGCTTACCGGGCTAAAGGTTAGCATGTTTAAAATACGTAAGTCGTTTTGTTCATTATATTTAAGTAGATAACTCATCAGTTGTTTGCATCAGAGCGATAATTTTTGAGATAGTTATTAAAACTGTTTAAAGGTTGTCAAACGTTGTTTCTCGTTGTATATCCTTTAATTCTAGAGTTAAATTGATAAATAACGTATACGAATTTGTTTAACGCATTTGTTTTGGTTACTCGACGTCTCCGTTATCGTGTAGCCTACATATTGCGTTTTTTTTTTAATTTGCTTACCGGGCTAAAGGTTAGCATGTTTAAAATACGTAAGTCGTTTTGTTCATCATATTTAAGTAGATAACTCATCAGTTGTTTGCATCAGAGCGATAATTTTTGAGATAGTTATTAAAACTGTTTAAAGGTTGTCAAACGTTGTTTCTCGTTGTATATCCTTTAATTCTAGAGTTAAATTGATAAATAACGTGTACGAATTTGTTTAACGCATTTGTTTTGGTTACTCGACGTCTCCGTTCTCGTGTAGCCTACATATTGCGTTTTTTTTTTAATTTGCTTACCGGGCTAAAGGTTAGCATGTTTAAAATACGTAAGTCGTTTTGTTCATCAAATTTAAGTAGATAACTCATCAGTTGTTTGCATCAGAGCGATAATTTTTGAGATAGTTATTAAAACTGTTTAAAGGTTGTCAAACGTTGTTTCTCGTTGTATATCCTTTAATTCTAGAGTTAAATTGATAAATAACGTGTACGAATTTGTTTAACGCATTTGTTTTGGTTACTCGACGTCTCCGTTCTCGTGTAGCCTACATATTGCGTTTTTTTTTAAATTTGCTTACCGGGCTAAAGGTTAGCATGTTTAAAATACGTAAGTCGTTTTGTTCATCATATTTAAGTAGATAACTCATCAGTTGTTTGCATCAGAGCGATAATTTTTGAGATAGTTATTAAAACTGTTTAAAGGTTGTCAAACGTTGTTTCTCGTTGTATATCCTTTAATTCTAGAGTTAAATTGATAAATAACGTGTACGAATTTGTTTAACGCATTTGTTTTGGTTACTCGACGTCTTGGTTCTCGTGTAGCCTACATATTGCGTTTTTTTTTTAATTTGCTTACCGGGCTAAAGGTTAGCATGTTTAAAATACGTAAGTCGTTTTGTTCATCAAATTTAAGTAGATAACTCATCAGTTGTTTGCATTAGAGCGATAATTTTTGAGATAGTTATTAAAACTGTTTAAAGGTTGTCAAACGTTGTTTCTCGTTGTATATCCTTTAATTCTAGAGTTAAGTTGATAAATAACGTGTACGAATTTGTTTAACGCATTTGTTTTGGTTACTCGACGTCTCCGTTCTCGTGTAGCCTACATATTGCGTTTTTTTTTAAATTTGCTTACCGGGCTAAAGGTTAGCATGTTTAAAATACGTAAGTCGTTTTGTTCATCAAATTTAAGTAGATAACTCATCAGTTGTTTGCATCAGAGCGATAATTTTTGAGATAGTTATTAAAACTGTTTAAAGGTTGTCAAACGTTGTTTCTCGTTGTATATCCTTTAATTCTAGAGTTAAATTGATAAATAACGTGTACGAATTTGTTTAACGCATTTGTTTTGGTTACTCGACGTCTCCGTTCTCGTGTAGCCTACATATTGCATTTTTTTTTTAATTTGCTTACCGGGCTAAAGGTTAGCATGTTTAAAATACGTAAGTCGTTTTGTTCATCAAATTTAAGTAGATAACTGATCAGTTGTTTGCATCAGAGCGATAATTTTTGAGATAGTTATTAAAACTGTTTAAAGGTTGTCAAACGTTGTTTCTCGTTGTATATCCTTTAATTCTAGAGTTAAATTGATAAATAACGTGTACGAATTTGTTTAACGCATTTGTTTTGGTTACTCGACGTCTCCGTTCTCGTGTAGCCTACATATTGCGTTTTTTTTTAATTTGCTTTCCGGGCTAAAGGTTAGCATGTTTAAAATACGTAAGTCGTTTTGTTCATCATATTTAAGTAGATAACTCATCAGTTGTTTGCATCAGAGCGATAATTTTTGAGATAGTTATTAAAACTGTTTAAAGGTTGTCAAACGTTGTTTCTCGTTGTATATCCTTTAATTCTAGAGTTAAATTGATAAATAACGTGTACGAATTTGTTTAACGCATTTGTTTTGGTTACTCGACGTCTCCGTTCTCGTGTAGCCTACATATTGCGTTTTTTTTTTAATTTGCTTACCGGGCTAAAGGTTAGCATGCTTAAAATACGTAAGTCGTTTTGTTCAACAAATTTAAGTAGATAACTCATCAGTTGTTTGCATCAGAGCGATAATTTTTGAGATAGTTATTAAAACTGTTTAAAGGTTGTCAAACGTTGTTTCTCGTTGTATATCCTTTAATTCTAGAGTTAAATTGATAAATAACGTGTACGAATTTGTTTAACGCATTTGTTTTGGTTACTCGAAGTCTCCGTTCTCGTGTAGCCTACATATTGCGTTTTTTTTTTAATTTGCTTACCGGGCTAAAGGTTAGCATGTTTAAAATACGTAAGTCGTTTTGTTCATCAAATTTAAGTAGATAACTCATCAGTTGTTTGCATCAGAGCGACAATTTTTGAGATAGTTATTAAAACTGTTTAAAGGTTGTCAAACGTTGTTTCTCGTTGTATATCCTTTAATTCTAGAGTTAAATTGATAAATAACGTGTACGAATTTGTTTAACGCATTTGTTTTGGTTACTCGACGTCTCCGTTCTCGTGTAGCCTACATATTGCGTTTTTTTTTTAATTTGCTTACCGGGCTAAAGGTTAGCATGCTTAAAATACGTAAGTCGTTTTGTTCATCATATTTAAGTAGATAACTCATCAGTTATTTGCATCAGAGCGATAATTTTTGAGATAGTTATTAAAACTGTTTAAAGGTTGTCAAACGTTGTTTCTCGTTGTATATCTTTAATTCTAGAGTTAAATTGATAAATAACGTGTACGAATTTTTTTAACGCATTTGTTTTGGTTACTCGACGTCTCCGTTCTCGTGTAGCCTACATATTGCGTTTTTTTTTTTTAATTTGCTTACCGCGCTAAAGGTTAGCATGTTTAAAATACGTAAGTCGTTTTGTTATAAAATTTAAGTAGATAACTCATCAGTTGTTTGCATCAGAGCGACAATTTTTGAGATAGTTATTAAAACTGTTTAAAGGTTGTCAAACGTTGTTTCTCGTTGTATATCCTTTAATTCTAGAGTTAAATTGATAAATAACGTGTACGAATTTGTTTAACGCATTTGTTTTGGTTACTCGACGTCTCCGTTCTCGTGTAGCCTACATATTGCGTTTTTTTTTTAATTTGCTTACCGGGCTAAAGGTTAGCATGCTTAAAATACGTAAGTCGTTTTGTTCAACAAATTTAAGTAGATAACTCATCAGTTGTTTGCATCAGAGCGATAATTTTTGAGATAGTTATTAAAACTGTTTAAAGGTTGTCAAACGTTGTTTCTCGTTGTATATCCTTTAATTCTAGAGTTAAATTGATAAATAACGTGTACGAATTTGTTTAACGCATTTGTTTTGGTTACTCGACGTCTCCGTTCTCGTATAGCCTACATATTGCGTTTTTTTTTTAATTTGCTTACCGGGCTAAAGGTTAGCACGTTTAAAATACGTAAGTCGTTTTGTTCAACAAATTTAAGTAGATAACTCATCAGTTGTTTGCATCAGAGCGATAATTTTTGAGATAGTTATTAAAACTGTTTAAAGGTTGTCAAACGTTGTTTCTCGTTGTATATCCTTTAATTCTAGAGTTAAATTGATAAATAACGTGTACGAATTTGTTTAACGCATTTGTTTTGGTTACTCGACGTCTCCGTTCTCGTATAGCCTACATATTGCGTTTTTTTTTTAATTTGCATACCGGGCTAAAGGTTAGCATGTTTAAAATACGTAAGTCGTTTTGTAGATAACTCATCAGTTGTTTGCATCAGAGCGATAATTTTTGAGATAGTTATTAAAACTGTTTAAAAGTTGTCAAACGTTGTTTCTCGTTGTATATCCTTTAATTCTAGAGTTAAATTGATAAATAACGTGTACGAATTTGTTTAACGCATTTGTTTTGGTTACTCGACGTCTCCGTTCTCGTGTAGCCTACATATTGCGTTTTTTTTTTAATTTGCTTACCGGGCTAAAGGTTAGCATGTTTAAAATACGTAAGTCGTTTTGTTCATCAAATTTAAGTAGATAACTCATCAGTTGTTTCCATCAGAGCGATAATTTTTGAGATAGTTATTAAAACTGTTTAAAGGTTGTCAAACGTTGTTTCTCGTTGTATATCCTTTAATTCTAGAGTTAAATTGATAAATAACGTGTACGAATTTGTTTAACGCATTTGTTTTGGTTACTCGACGTCTCCGTTCTCGTGTAGCCTACATATTGCGTTTTTTTTTTTAATTTGCTTACCGGGCTAAAGGTTAGCATGCTTAAAATACGTAAGTCGTTTTGTTCATCAAATTTAAGTAGATAACTCATCAGTTGTTTGCATCAGAGCGATAATTTTTGAGATAGTTATTAAAACTGTTTAAAGGTTGTCAAACGTTGTTTCTCGTCGTATATCCTTTAATTCTAGAGTTAAATTGATAAATAACGTGTACGAATTTGTTTAACGCATTTGTTTTGATTACTCGACGTCTCCGTTCTCGTGTAGCCTACATATTGCGTTTTTTTTTTAATTTGCTTACCGGGCTAAAGGTTAGCATGTTTAAAATACGTAAGTCGTTTTGTTCATCATATTTAAGTAGATAACTCATCAGTTGTTTGCATCAGATCGATAATTTTTGAGATAGTTATTAAAACTGTTTAAAGGTTGTCAAACGTTTTTTCTCGTTGTATATCCTTTAATTCTAGAGTTAAATTGATAAATAACGTGTACGAATTTGCTTAACGCATTTGTTTTGGTTACTAGACGTCTCCGTTCTCGTGTAGCCTACATATTGCGTTTTTTTTTAATTTGCTTACCGGGCTAAAGGTTAGCATGTTTAAAATACGTAAGTCGTTTTGTTCATCAAATTTAAGTAGATAACTCATCAGTTGTTTGCATCAGAGCGATAATTTTTGAGATAGCTATTAAAACTGTTTAAAGGTTGTCAAACGTTGTTTCTCGTTGTATATCCTTTAATTCTAGAGTTAAATTGATAAATAACGTGTACGAATTTGTTTAACGCATTTGTTTTGGTTACTCGACGTCTCCGTTCTCGTGTAGCCTACATATTGCGTTTTTTTTTTAATTTGCTTACCGGGCTAAAGGATAGCATGTTTAAAATACGTAAGTCGTTTTGTTCATCAAATTTAAGTAGATAACTCATCAGTTGTTTGCATCAGAGCGATAATTTTTGAGATAGTTATTAAAATTGTTTAAAGGTTGTTAAACGTTGTTTCTCGTTGTATATCCTTTAATTCTAGAGTTAAATTGATAAATAACGTGTAAGAATTTGTTTAACGCATTTGTTTTGGTTACTCGACGTCTCCGTTCTCGTGTAGCCTACATATTGCGTTTTTTTTTTTAATTTGCTTACCGGGCTAAAGGTTAGCATGTTTAAAATACGTAAGTCGTTTTGTTCATCAAATTTAAGTAGATAACTCATCAGTTGTATGCATCAGAGCGATAATTTTTGAGATAGTTATTAAAACTGTTTAAAGGTTGTCAAACGTTGTTTCTCGTTGTATATCCTTTAATTCTAGAGTTAAATTGATAAATAACGTGTACGAATTTGTTTAACGCATTTGTTTTGGTTACTCGACGTCTCCGTTCTCGTGTAGCCTACATATTGCGTTTTTTTTTTAATTTGCTTACCGGGCTAAAGGTTAGCATGTTTAAAATACGTAAGTCGTTTTGTTCAACAAATTTAAGTAGATAACTCATCAGTTGTTTGCATCAGAGCGATAATTTTTGAGATAGTTATTAAAACTGTTTAAAGGTTGTCAAACGTTGTTTCTCGTTGTATATCCTTTAATTCTAGAGTTAAATTGATAAATAACGTGTACGAATTTGTTTAACGCATTTGTTTTGGTTACTCGACGTCTCCGTTCTCGTGTAGCCTACATATTGCGTTTTTTTTTTAATTTGCTTACCGGGCTAAAGGTTAGCATGTTTAAAATACGTAAGTCGTTTTGTTCATCAAATTTAAGTAGATAACTCATCAGTTGTTTGCATCAGAGCGATAATTTTTGAGATAGTTATTAAAACTATTTAAAGGTTGTCAAACGTTGTTTCTCGTTGTATATCCTTTAATTTTAGAGTTAAATTGATAAATAACGTGTACGAATTTGTTTAACGCATTTGTTTTGGTTACTCGACGTCTCCGTTCTCGTGTAGCCTACATATTGCGTTTTTTTTTTAATTTGCTTACCGGGCTAAAGGTTAGCATGCTTAAAATACGTAGTCGTTTTGTTCAACAAATTTAAGTAGATAACTCATCAGTTGTTTGCATCAGAGCGATAATTTTTGAGATAGTTATTAAAACTGTTTAAAGGTTGTCAAACGTTGTTTCTCGTTGTATATCCTTTAACTCTAGAGTTAAATTGATAAATAACGTGTACGAATTTGTTTAACGCATTTGTTTTGGTTACTCGATGTCTCCGTTCTCGTGTAGCCTACATATTGCGTTTTTTTTTTAATTTGCTTACCGGGCTAAAGGTTAGCATGTTTAAAATACGTAAGTCGTTTTGTTCATCAAATTTAAGTAGATAACTCATCAGTTGTTTGCATCAGAGCGATAATTTTTGAGATAGTTATTAAAACTGTTTAAAGGTTGTCAAACGTTGTTTCTCGTTGTATATCCTTTAATTCTAGAATTAAATTGATAAATAACGTGTAAGAATTTGTTTAACGCATTTGTTTTGGTTACTCGACGTCTCCGTTCTCGTGTAGCCTACATATTGCGTTTTTTTTTTTAATTTGCTTACCGGGCTAAAGGTTAGCATGTTTAAAATACGTAAGTCGTTTTGTTCATCAAATTTAAGTAGATAACTCATCAGTTGTTTGCATCAGAGCGATAATTTTTGAGATAGTTATTAAAACTGTTTAAAGGTTGTCAAACGTTGTTTCTCGTTGTATATCCTTTAATTCTAGAGTTAAATTGATAAATAACGTGTACGAATTTGTTTAACGCATTTGTTTTGGTTACTCGATGTCTCCGTTCTCGTGTAGCCTACATATTGCGTTTTTTTTTAAATTTGCTTACCGGGCTAAAGGTTAGTTAGCATGTTTAAAATACGTAAGTCGTTTTGTTCAACAAATTTAAGTAGATAACTCATCAGTTGTTTGCATCAGAGCGACAATTTTTGAGATAGTTATTAAAACTGTTTAAAGGTTGTCAAACGTTGTTTCTCGTTGCATATCCTTTAATTCTAGAGTTAAATTGATAAATAACGTGTACGAATTTGTTTAACGCATTTGTTTTGGTTACTCGACCTCTCCATTCTCGTGTAACCTACATATTGCGTTTTTTTTTTAATTTGCTTACCGGGCTAAAGGTTAGCATGTTTAAAATACGTAAGTCGTTTTGTTCATCAAATTTAAGTAGATAACTCATCAGTTGTTTGCATCAGAGCGATAATTTTTGAGATAGTTATTAAAACTGTTTAAAGGTTGTCAAACGTTGTTTCTCGTTGTATATCCTTTAATTCTAGAGTTAAATTGATAAATAACGTGTACGAATTTGTTTAACGCATTTGTTTTGGTTACTCGACGTCTCCGTTCTCGTGTAGCCTACATATTGCGTTTTTTTTTTAATTTGCTTACCGGGCTAAAGGTTAGCATGCTTAAAATACGTAAGTCGTTTTGTTCAACAAATTTAAGTAGATAACTCATCAGTTGTTTGCATCAGAGCGATAATTTTTGAGATAGTTATTAAAACTGTTTAAAGGTTGTCAAACGTTGTTTCTCGTTGTATATCCTTTAACTCTAGAGTTAAATTGATAAATAACGTGTACGAATTTGTTTAACGCATTTGTTTTGGTTACTCGACGTCTCCGTTCTCGTGTAGCCTACATATTGCTTTTTTTTTTAATTTGCTTACCGGGCTAAAGGTTAGCATGTTTAAAATACGTAAGTCGTTTTGTTCATCAAATTTAAGTAGATAACTCATCAGTTGTTTGCATCAGAGCGATAATTTTTGAGATAGTTATTAAAACTGTTTAAAGGTTGTCAAACGTTGTTTCTCGTTGTATATCCTTTAAGTCTAGAGTTAAATTGATAAATAACGTGTACGAATTTGTTTAACGCATTTGTTTTGGTTACTCGACGTCTCCGTTCTCGTGTAGCCCACATATTGCGTTTTTTATTTAATTTGCTTACCGGGCTAAAGGTTAGCATGTTTAAAATACGTAAGTCGTTTTGTTCATCAAATTTAAGTAGATAACTCATCAGTTGTGTGCATCAGAGCGATAATTTTTGAGATAGTTATTAAAACTGTTTAAAGGTTGTCAAACGTTGTTTCTCGTTGTATATCCTTTAATTCTAGAGTTAAATTGATAAATAACGTGTACGAATTTGTTTAACGCATTTGTTTTGGTTACTCGACGTCTCCGTTCTCGTGTAGCCTACATATTGCGTTTTTTTTTTAATTTGCTTACCGGGCTAAAGGTTAGCATGTTTAAAATACGTAAGTCGTTTTGTTCATCATATTTAAGTAGATAACTCATCAGTTGTTTGCATCAGAGCGATAATTTTTGAGATAGTTATTAAAACTGTTTAAAGAATGTCAAACGTTGTTTCTCGTTGTATATCCTTTAATTCTAGAGTTAAATTGATAAATAACGTGTACGAATTTGTTTAACGCATTTGTTTTGGTTACTCGACGTCTCCGTTCTCGTGTAGCCTACATATTGCGATTTTTTTTTAATTTGCTTACCGGGCTAAAGGTTAGCATGTTTAAAATACGTAAGTCGTTTTGTTCATCAAATTTAAGTAGATAACTCATCAGTTGTTTGCATCAGAGCGATAATTTTTGAGATAGTTATTAAAACTGTTTAAAGGTTGTCAAACGTTGTTTCTCGTTGTATATCCTTTAATTCTAGAGTTAAATTGATAAATAACGTGTACGAATTTGTTTAACGCATTTGTTTTGGTTACTCGACGTCTCCGTTCTCGTGTAGCCTACATATTGCGTTTTTTTTTTAATTTGCTTACCGGGCTAAAGGTTAGCATGTTTAAAATACGTAAGTCGTTTTGTTCATCAAATTTAAGTAGATAACTCATCAGTTGTTTGCATCAGAGCGATAATTTTTGAGATAGTTATTAAAACTGTTTAAAGGTTGTCAAACGTTGTTTCTCGTTGTATATCCTTTAATTCTAGAGTTAAATTGATAAATAACGTGTACGAATTTGTTTAACGCATTTTTTTTGGTTACTCGACGTCTCCGTTCTCGTGTAGCCTACATATTGCGTTTTTTTTTAATTTGCTTACCGGGCTAAAGGTTAGCATGTTTAAAATACGTAAGTCGTTTTGTTCATCATATTTAAGTAGATAACTCATCAGTTGTTTGCATCAGAGCGATAATTTTTGAGATAGTTATTAAAACTGTTTAAAGAATGTCAAACGTTGTTTCTCGTTGTATATCCTTTAATTCTAGAGTTAAATTGATAAATAACGTGTACGAATTTGTTTAACGCATTTGTTTTGGTTACTCGACGTCTCCGTTCTCGTGTAGCCTACATATTGCGTTTTTTTTTTAATTTGCTTACCGGGCTAAAGGTTAGCATGTTTAAAATACGTAAGTCGTTTTGTTCATCAAATTTAAGTAGATAACTCATCAGTTGTTTGCATCAGAGCGATAATTTTTGAGATAGTTATTAAAACTGTTTAAAGGTTGTCAAACGTTGTTTCTCGTTGTATATCCTTTAATTCTAGAGTTAAATTGATAAATAACGTGTACGAATTTGTTTAACGCATTTTTTTTGGTTACTCGACGTCTCCGTTCTCGTGTAGCCTACATATTGCGTTTTTTTTTTAATTTGCTTACCGGGCTAAAGGTTAGCATGTTTAAAATACGTAAGTCGTTTTGTTCATCAAATTTAAGTAGATAACTCATCAGTTGTTTGCATCAGAGCGATAATTTTTGAGATAGTTATTAAAACTGTTTAAAGGTTGTCAAACGTTGTTTCTCGTTGTATATCCTTTAATTCTAGAGTTAAATTGATAAATAACGTGTACGAATTTGTTTAACGCATTTGTTTTGGTTACTCGACGTCTCCGTTCTCGTGTAGCCTACATATTGCGTTTTTTTTTTTTTATTTGCTTACCGGGCTAAAGGTTAGCATGTTTAAAATACGTAAGTCGTTTTGTTCATCATATTTAAGTAGATAACTTCATCATATTTAAGTAGATAACTCATCAGTTGTTTGCATCAGAGCGATAATTTTTGAGATAGTTATTAAAACTGTTTAAAGGTTGTCAAACGTTGTTTCTCGTTGTATATCCTTTAATTCTAGAGTTAAATTGATAAATAATGTGTACGAATTTGTTTAACGCATTTGTTTTGGTTACTCGACGTCTCCGTTCTCGTGTAGCCTACATATTGCGTTTTTTTTTTAATTTGCTTACCGGGCTAAAGGTTAGCATGTTTAAAATACGTAAGACGTTTTGTTCATCAAATTTAAGTAGATAACTCATCAGTTGTTTGCATCAGAGCGATAATTTTTGAGATAGTTATTAAAACTGTTTAAAGGTTGTCAAACGTTGTTTCTCGTTGTATATCCTTTAATTCTAGAGTTAAATTGATAAATAACGTGTACGAATTTGTTTAACGCATTTTTTTTGGTTACTCGACGTCTCCGTTCTCGTGTAGCCTACATATTGCGTTTTTTTTTTAATTTGCTTACCGGGCTAAAGGTTAGCATGTTTAAAATACGTAAGTCGTTTTGTTCATCAAATTTAAGTAGATAACTCATCAGTTGTTTGCATCAGAGCGATAATTTTTGAGATAGTTATTAAAACTGTTTAAAGGTTGTCAAACGTTGTTTCTCGTTGTATATCCTTTAATTCTAGAGTTAAATTGATAAATAACGTGTACGAATTTGTTTAACGCATTTGTTTTGGTTACTCGACGTCTCCGTTCTCGTGTAGCCTACATATTGCGTTTTTTTTTTTTTATTTGCTTACCGGGCTAAAGGTTAGCATGTTTAAAATACGTAAGTCGTTTTGTTCATCATATTTAAGTAGATAACTTCATCATATTTAAGTAGATAACTCATCAGTTGTTTGCATCAGAGCGATAATTTTTGAGATAGTTATTAAAACTGTTTAAAGGTTGTCAAACGTTGTTTCTCGTTGTATATCCTTTAATTCTAGAGTTAAATTGATAAATAACGTGTACGAATTTGTTTAACGCATTTGTTTTGGTTACTCGACGTCTCCGTTCTCGTGTAGCCTACATATTGCGTTTTTTTTTTAATTTGCTTACCGGGCTAAAGGTTAGCATGTTTAAAATACGTAAGTCGTTTTGTTCATCAAATTTAAGTAGATAACTCATCAGTTGTTTGCATCAGAGCGATAATTTTTGAGATAGTTATTAAAACTGTTTAAAGGTTGTCAAACGTTGTTTCTCGTTGTATATCCTTTAATTCTAGAGTTAAATTGATAAATAACGTGTACGAATTTGTTTAACGCATTTGTTTTGGTTACTTGACGTCTCCGTTCTCGTGTAGCCTACATATTGCGTTTTTTTTTTAATTTGCTTACCGGGCTAAAGGTTAGCATGTTTAAAATACGTAAGTCGTTTTGTTCATCATATTTAAGTAGATAACTCATCAGTTGTTTGCATCAGAGCGACAATTTTTGAGATAGTTATTAAAACTGTTTAAATGTTGGCAAACGTTGTTTCTCGTTGTATATCCTTTAATTCTAGAGTTAAATTGATAACTAACGTGTACGAATTTGTTTAACGCATTTGTTTTGGTTACTCGACGTCTCCGTTCTCGTGTAGCCTACATATTGCGTTTTTTTTTTTAATTTGCTTACCGGGCTAAAGGTTAGCATGTTTAAAATACGTAAGTCGTTTTGTTCATCAAATTTAAGTAGATAACTCATCAGTTGTTTGCATCAGAGCTATAATTTTTGAGATAGTTATTAAAACTGTTTAAAGGTTGTCAAACGTTGTTTCTCGTTGTATATCCTTTAATTCTAGAGTTAAATTGATAAATAACGTGTACGAATTTGTTTAACGCATTTGTTTTGGTTACTCGACGTCTCCGTTCTCGTGTAGCCTACATAGTGCGTTTTTTTTTTTAATTTGCTTACCGGGCTAAAGGTTAGCATGTTTAAAATACGTAAGTCGTTTTGTTCATCATATTTAAGTAGATAACTCATCAGTTGTTTGCATCAGAGCGATAATTTTTGAGATAGTTATTAAAACTGTTTAAAGGTTGTCAAACGTTGTTTCTCGTTGTATATCCTTTAATTCTAGAGTTAAATTGATAAATAACGTGTACGAATTTATTTAACGCATTTGTTTTGGTTACTCGACGTCTCCGTTCTCGTGTAGCCTACATATTGCGTTTTTTTTTTAATTTGCTTACCGGGCTAAAGGTTAGCATGTTTAAAATACGTAAGTCGTTTTGTTCATCATATTTAAGTAGATAACTCATCAGTTGTTTGCATCAGAGCGATAATTTTTGAGATAGTTATTAAAACTGTTTAAAGGTTGTCAAACGTTGTTTCTCGTTGTATATCCTTTAATTCTAGAGTTAAATTGATAAATAACGTGTACGAATTTGTTTAACGCATTTGTTTTGGTTACTCGACGTCTCCGTTCTCGTGTAGCCTACATATTGCGTTTTTTTTTAATTTGCTTACCGGGCTAAAGGTTAGCATGTTTAAAATACGTAAGTCGTTTTGTTCAACAAATTTGAGTAGATAACTCATCAGTTGTGTGCATCAGAGCGACAATTTTTGAGATAGTTATTAAAACTGTTTAAAGGTTGTCAAACGTTGTTTCTCGTTGTATATCCTTTAATTCTAGAGTTAAATTGATAAATAACGTGTACGAATTTGTTTAACGCATTTGTTTTGGTTACTCGACGTCTCCGTTCTCGTGTAGCTTACATATTGCGTTTTTTTTTTAATTTGCTTACCGGGCTAAAGGTTAGCATGTTTAAAATACGTAAGTCATTTTGTTCATCAAATTTAAGTATATAACTCATCAGTTGTTTGCATCAGAGCGATAATTTTTGAGATAGTTATTAAAACTGTTTAAAGGTTGTCAAACGTTGTTTCTCGTTGTATATCCTTTAATTCTAGAGTTAAATTGATAAATAACTTGTACGAATTTGTTTAACGCATTTGTTTTGGTTACTCGACGTCTCCGTTCTCGTGTAGCCTACATATTGCGTTTTTTTTTTTAATTTGCTTACCGGGCTAAAGGTTAGCATGTTTAAAATACGTAAGTCGTTTTGTTCATCATATTTAAGTAGATAACTCATCAGTTGTTTGCATCAGAGCGATAATTTTTGAGATAGTTATTAAAACTGTTTAAAGGTTGTCAAACGTTGTTTCTCGTTGTATATCCTTTAATTCTAGAGTTAAATTGATAAATAACGTGTACGAATTTGTTTAACGCATTTGTTTTGTTTACTCGACGTCTCCGTTCTCGTGTAGCCTACATATTGCGTTTTTTTTTAATTTGCTTACCGGGCTAAAGGTTAGCATGCTTAAAATACGTAAGTCGTTTTGTTCAACAAATTTAAGTAGATAACTCATCAGTTGTTTGCATCAGAGCGACAATTTTTGAGATAGTTATTAAAACTGTTTAAAGGTTGTCAAACGTTGTTTCTCGTTGTATATCCTTTAATTCTAGAGTTAAATTGATAAATAACGTGTACGAATTTGTTTAACGCATTTGTTTTGGTTACTCGACGTCTCCGTTCTCGTGTAGCCTACATATTGCGTTTTTTTTTAATTTGCTTACCGGGCTAAAGGTTAGCATGTTTAAAATACGTAAGTCGTTTTGTTCATCATATTTAAGTAGATAACTCATAAGTTGTTTGCATCAGAGCGATAATTTTTGAGATAGTTATTAAAACTGTTTAAAGTTTGTCAAACGTTGTTTCTCGTTGTATATCCTTTAATTCTAGAGTTAAATTGATAAATAACGTGTACGAATTTGTTTAACGCATTTGTTTTGGTTACTCGACGTCTCCGTTCTCGTGTAGCCTACATATTGCGTTTTTTTTTTAATTTGCTTACCGGGCTAAAGGTTAGCATGTTTAAAATACGTAAGTCGTTTTGTTCATCATATTTAAGTAGATAACTCATCAGTTGTTTGCATCAGAGCGATAATTTTTGAGATAGTTATTAAAACTGTTTAAAGGTTGTCAAACGTTGTTTCTCGTTGTATATCCTTTAAATCTAGAGTTAAATTGATAAATAACGTGTACGAATTTGTTTAACGCATTTGTTTTGGTTACTCGACGTCTCCGTTCTCGTGTAGCCTACATATTGCGTTTTTTTTTTTAATTTGCTTACCGGGCTAAAGGTTAGCATGTTTAAAATACGTAAGTCGTTTTGTTCAACAAATTTGAGTAGATAAATCATCAGTTGTTTGCATCAGAGCGACAATTTTTGAGATAGTTATTAAAACTGTTTAAAGGTTGTCAAACGTTGTTTCTCGTTGTATATCCTTTAATTCTAGAGTTAAATTGATAAATAACGTGTACGAATTTGTTTAACGCATTTGTTTTGGTTACTCGAGGTCTCCGTTCTCGTGTAGCCTACATATTGCGTTTTTTTTTTTAATTTGCTTACCGGGCTAAAGGTTAGCATGTTTAAAATACGTAAGTCGTTTTGTTCATCAAATTTAAGTAGATAACTCATCAGTTGTTTGCATCAGAGCGATAATTTTTGAGATAGTTATTAAAACTGTTTAAAGGTTGTCAAACGTTGTTTCTCGTTGTATATCCTTTAATTCTAGAGTTAAATTGATAAATAACGTGTACGAATTTGTTTAACGCATTTGTTTTGGTTACTCGACGTCTCCGTTCTCGTGTAGCCTACATATTGCGTTTTTTTTTTTAATTTGCTTACCGGGCTATAGGTTAGCATGTTTAAAATACGTAAGTCGTTTTGTTCATCATATTTAAGTAGATAACTCATCAGTTGTTTGCATCAGAGCGATAATTTTTGAGATAGTTATTAAAACTGTTTAAAGGTTGTCAAACGTTGTTTCTCGTTGTATATCCTTTAATTCTAGAGTTAAATTGATAAATAACGTGTACGAATTTGTTTAACGCATTTGTTTTGGTTACTCGACGTCTCCGTTCTCGTGTGGCCTACATATTGCGTTTTTTTTTTAATTTGCTTACCGGGCTAAAGGTTAGCATGTTTAAAATACGTAAGTCGTTTTGTTCATCAAATTTAAGTAGATAACTCATCAGTTGTTTGCATCAGAGCGATAATTTTTGAGATAGTTATTAAAACTGTTTAAAGGTTGTCAAACGTTGTTTCTCGTTGTATATCCTTTAATTCTAGAGTTAAATTGATAAATAACGTGTACGAATTTGTTTAACGCATTTGTTTTGGTTACTCGACGTCTCCGTTCTCGTGTAGCCTACATATTGCGTTTTTTTTAATTTGCTTACCGGGCTAAAGGTTAGCATGTTTAAAATACGTAAGTCGTTTTGTTCAACAAATTTGAGTAGATAACTCATCAGTTGTGTGCATAAGAGCGACAATTTTTGAGATAGTTATTAAAACTGTTTAAAGGTTGTCAAACGTTGTTTCTCGTTGTATATCCTTTAATTCTAGAGTTAAATTGATAAATAACGTGTACGAATTTGTTTAACGCATTTGTTTTGGTTACTCGACGTCTCCGTTCTCGTGTAGCCTACATATTGCGTTTTTTTTTTTTAATTTGCTTACCGGGCTAAAGGTTAGCATGTTTAAAATACGTAAGTCGTTTTGTTCATCATATTTAAGTAGATAACTCATCAGTTGTTTGCATCAGAGCGATAATTTTTGAGATAGTTATTAAAACTGTTTAAAGGTTGTCAAACGTTGTTTCTCGTTGTATATCCTTTAATTCTAGAGTTAAATTGATAAATAACGTGTACGAATTTGTTTAACGCATTTGTTTTGGTTACTCGACGTCTCCGTTCTCGTGTAGCCTACATATTGCGTTTTTTTTTTAATTTGCTTACCGGGCTAAAGGTTAGCATGTTTAGAATACGTAAGTCGTTTTGTTCATCAAATTTAAGTAGATAACTCATCAGTTGTTTGCATCAGAGCGATAATTTTTGAGATAGTTATTAAAACTGTTTAAAGGTTGTCAAACGTTGTTTCTCGTTGTATATCCTTTAATTCTAGAGTTAAATTGATAAATAACATGTACGAATTTGTTTAACGCATTTGTTTTGGTTACTCGACGTCTCCGTTCTCGTGTAGCCTACATATTGCGTTTTTTTTTAATTTGCTTACCGGGCTAAAGGTTAGCATGTTTAAAATACGTAAGTCGTTTTGTTCATCATATTTAAGTAGATAACTCATAAGTTGTTTGCATCAGAGCGATAATTTTTGAGATAGTTATTAAAACTGTTTAAAGGTTGTCAAACGTTGTTTCTCGTTGTATATCCTTTAATTCTAGAGTTAAATTGATAAATAACGTGTACGAATTTGTTTAACGCATTTGTTTTGGTTACTCGACGTCTCCGTTCTCGTGTAGCCTACATATTGCGTTTTTTTTTTAATTTGCTTACCGGGCTAAAGGTTAGCATGTTTAAAATACGTAAGTCGTTTTGTTCATCATATTTAAGTAGATAACTCATCAGTTGTTTGCATCAGAGCGATAATTTTTGAGATAGTTATTAAAACTGTTTAAAGGTTGTCAAACGTTGTTTCTCGTTGTATATCCTTTAATTCTAGAGTTAAATTGATAAATAACGTGTACGAATTTGTTTAACGCATTTGTTTTGGTTACTCGACGTCTCCGTTCTCGTGTAGCCTACATATTGCGTTTTTTTTTTTAATTTGCTTACCGGGCTAAAGGTTAGCATGTTTAAAATACGTAAGTCGTTTTGTTCAACAAATTTGAGTAGATAAATCATCAGTTGTTTGCATCAGAGCGACAATTTTTGAGATAGTTATTAAAACTGTTTAAAGGTTGTCAAACGTTGTTTCTCGTTGTATATCCTTTAATTCTAGAGTTAAATTGATAAATAACGTGTACGAATTTGTTTAACGCATTTGTTTTGGTTACTCGAGGTCTCCGTTCTCGTGTAGCCTACATATTGCGTTTTTTTTTTAATTTGCTTACCGGGCTAAAGGTTAGCATGTTTAAAATACGTAAGTCGTTTTGTTCATCAAATTTAAGTAGATAACTCATCAGTTGTTTGCATCAGAGCGATAATTTTTGAGTTAGTTATTAAAACTGTTTAAAGGTTGTCAAACGTTGTTTCTCGTTGTATATCCTTTAATTCTAGAGTTAAATTGATAAATAACGTGTACGAATTTGTTTAACGCATTTGTTTTGGTTACTCGACGTCTCCGTTCTCGTGTAGCCTACATATTGCGTTTTTTTTTTAATTTGCTTACCGGGCTATAGGTTAGCATGTTTAAAATACGTAAGTCGTTTTGTTCATCATATTTAAGTAGATAACTCATCAGTTGTTTGCATCAGAGCGATAATTTTTGAGATAGTTATTAAAACTGTTTAAAGGTTGTCAAACGTTGTTTCTCGTTGTATATCCTTTAATTCTAGAGTTAAATTGATAAATAACGTGTACGAATTTGTTTAACGCATTTGTTTTGGTTACTCGACGTCTCCGTTCTCGTGTGGCCTACATATTGCGTTTTTTTTTTAATTTGCTTACCGGGCTAAAGGTTAGCATGTTTAAAATACGTAAGTCGTTTTGTTCATCAAATTTAAGTAGATAACTCATCAGTTGTTTGCATCAGAGCGATAATTTTTGAGATAGTTATTAAAACTGTTTAAAGGTTGTCAAACGTTGTTTCTCGTTGTATATCCTTTAATTCTAGAGTTAAATTGATAAATAACGTGTACGAATTTGTTTAACGCATTTGTTTTGGTTACTCGACGTCTCCGTTCTCGTGTAGCCTATATATTGCGTTTTTTTTTAATTTGCTTACCGGGCTAAAGGTTAGCATGTTTAAAATACGTAAGTCGTTTTGTTCAACAAATTTGAGTAGATAACTCATCAGTTGTTTGCATAAGAGCGACAATTTTTGAGATAGTTATTAAAACTGTTTAAAGGTTGTCAAACGTTGTTTCTCGTTGTATATCCTTTAATTCTAGAGTTAAATTGATAAATAACGTGTACGAATTTGTTTAACGCATTTGTTTTGGTTACTCGACGTCTCCGTTCTCGTGTAGCCTACATATTGCGTTTTTTTTTTTAATTTGCTTACCGGGCTAAAGGTTAGCATGTTTAAAATACGTAAGTCGTTTTGTTCATCATATTTAAGTAGATAACTCATCAGTTGTTTGCATCAGAGCGATAATTTTTGAGATAGTTATTAAAACTGTTTAAAGGTTGTCAAAAGTTGTTTCTCGTTGTATATCCTTTAATTCTAGAGTTAAATTGATAAATAACGTGTACGAATTTGTTTAACGCATTTGTTTTGGTTACTCGACGTCTCCGTTCTCGTGTAGCCTACATATTGCGTTTTTTTTTTTAATTTGCTTACCGGGCTAAAGGTTAGCATGTTTAGAATACGTAAGTCGTTTTGTTCATCAAATTTAAGTAGATAACTCATCAGTTGTTTGCATCAGAGCGATAATTTTTGAGATAGTTATTAAAACTGTTTAAAGGTTGTCAAACGTTGTTTCTCGTTGTATATCCTTTAATTCTAGAGTTAAATTGATAAATAACGTGTACGAATTTGTTTAACGCATTTATTTTGGTTACTCGACGTCTCCGTTCTCGTGTAGCCTACATATTGCGTTTTTTTTTTTAATTTGCTTACCGGGCTAAAGGTTAGCATGTTTAAAATACGTAAGTCGTTTTGTTCAACAAATTTGAGTAGATAACTCATCAGTTGTTTGCATCAGAGCGACAATTTTTGAGATAGTTATTAAAACTGTTTAAAGGTTGTCAAACGTTGTTTCTCGTTGTATATCCTTTAATTCTAGAGTTAAATTGATAAATAACGTGTACGAATTTGTTTAACACATTTGTTTTGGTTACTCGACGTCTCCGTTCTCGTGTAGCCTACATATTGCGTTTTTTTTTTTTAATTTGCTTACCGGGCTAAAGGTTAGCATGTTTAAAATACGTAAGTCGTTTTGTTCATCAAATTTAAGTAGATAACTCATCAGTTGTTTGCATCAGAGCGATAATTTTTGAGATAGTTATTAAAACTGTTTAAAGGTTGTCAAACGTTGTTTCTCGTTGTATACCTTTAATTCTAAAGTTAAATTGATAAATAACGTTTACGAATTTGTTTAACGCATTTGTTTTGGTTACTCGACGTCTCCGTTCTCGTGTAGCCTACATATTGCGTTTTTTTTTTTTAATTTGCTTACCGGGCTAAAGGTTAGCATGTTTAAAATACGTAAGTCGTTTTGTTCATCAAATTTAAGTAGATAACTCATCAGTTGTTTGCATCAGAGCGATAATTTTTGAGAGAGTTATTAAAACTGTTTAAAGGTTGTCAAACGTTGTTTCTCGTTGTATATCCTTTAATTCTAGAGTTAAATTGATAAATAACGTGTACGAATTTGTTTAACGCATTTGTTTTGGTTACTCGACGTCTCCGTTCTCGTGTAGCCTACATATTGCGTTTTTTTTTTAATTTGCTTACCGGGCTAAAGGTTAGCATGTTTAAAATAAGTAAGTCGTTTTGTTCATCATATTTAAGTAGATAACTCATCAGTTGTTTGTATCAGAGCGATAATTTTTGAGATAGTTATTAAAACTGTTTAAAGGTTGTCAAACGTTGTTTCTCGTTGTATATCCTTTAATTCTAGAGTTAAATTGATAAATAACGTGTACGAATTTGTTTAACGCATTTGTTTTGGTTACTCGACGTCTCCGTTCTCGTGTAGCCCACATATTGCGTTTTTTTTTTTAATTTGCTTACCGGGCTAAAGGTTAGCATGTTTAAAATACGTAAGTCGTTTTGTTCATCATATTTAAGTAGATAACTCATCAGTTGTTTGCATCAGAGCGATAATTTTTGAGATAGTTATTAAAACTGTTTAAAGGTTGTCAAACGTTGTTTCTCGTTGTATATCCTTTAATTCTAGAGTTAAATTGATAAATAACGTGTACGAATTTGTTTAACGCATTTGTTTTGGTTACTCGACGTCTCCGTTCTCGTGTAGCCTACATATTGCGTTTTTTTTTTAATTTGCTTACCGGGCTAAAGGTTAGCATGCTTAAAATACGTAAGTCGTTTTGTTCAACAAATTTAAGTAGATAACTCATCAGTTGTTTGCATCAGAGCGACAATTTTTGAGATAGTTATTAAAACTGTTTAAAGGTTGTCAAACGTTGTTTCTCGTTGTATATCCTTTAATTCTAGAGTTAAATTGATAAATAACGTGTACGAATTTGTTTAACGCATTTGTTTTGGTTACTCGACGTCTCCGTTCTCGTGTAGCCCTACATATTGCGTTTTTTTTTAATTTGCTTACCGGGCTAAAGGTTAGCATGCTTAAAATACGTAAGTCGTTTTGTTCAACAAATTTAAGTAGATAACTCATCAGTTGTTTGCATCAGAGCGACAATTTTTGAGATAGTTATTAAAACTGTTTAAAGGTTGTCAAACGTTGTTTCTCGTTGTATATCCTTTAATTCTAGAGTTAAATTGATAAATAACGTGTACGAATTTGTTTAACACATTTGTTTTGGTTACTCGACGTCTCCGTTCTCGTGTAGCCTACATATTGCGTTTTTTTTTTTTAATTTGCTTACCGGGCTAAAGGTTAGCATGTTTAAAATACGTAAGTCGTTTTGTTCATCAAATTTAAGTAGATAACTCATCAGTTGTTTGCATCAGAGCGATAATTTTTGAGATAGTTATTAAAACTGTTTAAAGGTTGTCAAACGTTGTTTCTCGTTGTATACCTTTAATTCTAAAGTTAAATTGATAAATAACGTTTACGAATTTGTTTAACGCATTTGTTTTGGTTACTCGACGTCTCCGTTCTCGTGTAGCCTACATATTGCGTTTTTTTTTTTTAATTTGCTTACCGGGCTAAAGGTTAGCATGTTTAAAATACGTAAGTCGTTTTGTTCATCAAATTTAAGTAGATAACTCATCAGTTGTTTGCATCAGAGCGATAATTTTTGAGAGAGTTATTAAAACTGTTTAAAGGTTGTCAAACGTTGTTTCTCGTTGTATATCCTTTAATTCTAGAGTTAAATTGATAAATAACGTGTACGAATTTGTTTAACGCATTTGTTTTGGTTACTCGACGTCTCCGTTCTCGTGTAGCCTACATATTGCGTTTTTTTTTTTAATTTGCTTACCGGGCTAAAGGTTGGCATGTTTAAAATACGTAAGCCGTTTTGCTCATCAAATTTAAGTAGATAACTCATCAGTTGTTTGCATCAGAGCGATTATTTTTGAGATAGTTATTAAAAACTGTTTAAAGGTTGTCAAACGTTGTTTCTCGTTGTATATCCTTTAATTCTAGAGTTAAATTGATAAATAACGTGTACGAATTTGTTTAACGCATTTGTTTTGGTTACTCGACGTCTCCGTTCTCGTGTAGCCTACATATTGCGTTTTTTTTTAATTTGCTTACCGGGCTAAAGGTTAGCATGCTTAAAATACGTAAGTCGTTTTGTTCAACAAATTTAAGTAGATAACTCATCAGTTGTTTGCATCAGAGCGACAATTTTTGAGATAGTTATTAAAATTGTTTAAAGGTTGTCAAACGTTGTTTCTCGTTGTATATCCTTTAATTCTAGAGTTAAATTGATAAATAACGTGTACGAATTTGTTTAACGCATTTGTTTTGGTTACTCGACGTCTCCGTTCTCGTGTAGCCTACATATTGCGTTTTTTTTTTTAATTTGCTTACCGGGCTAAAGGTTAGCATGTTTAAAATACGTAAGTCGTTTTGTTCATCATATTTAAGTAGAACTCATCAGTTGTTTGCATCAGAGCGATAATTTTTGAGATAGTTATTAAAACTGTTTAAAGGTTGTCAAACTTTGTTTCTCGTTGTATATCCTTTAATTCTAGAGTTAAATTGATAAATAACGTGTACGAATTTGTTTAACGCATTTGTTTTGGTTACTCGACGTCTCCGTTCTCGTGTAGCCTACATATTGCGTTTTTTTTTTAATTTGCTTACCGGGCTAAAGGTTAGCATGTTTAAAATACGTAAGTCGTTTTGTTCATCAAATTTAAGTAGATAACTCATCAGTTGTTTGCATCAGAGCGATAATTTTTGAGATAGTTATTAAAACTGTTTAAAAGTTGTCAAACGTTGTTTCTCGTTGTATATCCTTTAATTCTAGAGTTAAATTGATAAATAACGTGTACGAATTTGTTTAACGCATTTGTTTTGGTTACTCGACGTCTCCGTTCTCGTGTAGCCCACATATTGCGTTTTTTTTTTTATTTTGCTTACCGGGCTAAAGGTTAGCATGTTTAAAATACGTAAGTCGTTTTGTTCATCATATTTAAGTAGATAACTCATCAGTTGTTTGCATCAGAGCGATAATTTTTGAGATAGTTATTAAAACTGTTTAAAGGTTGTCAAACGTTGTTTCTCGTTGTATATCCTTTAATTCTAGAGTTAAATTGATAAATAACGTGTACGAATTTGTTTAACGCATTTGTTTTGGTTACTCGACGTCTCCGTTCTCGTGTAGCCTACATATTGCGTTTTTTTTTTAATTTGCTTACCGGGCTAAAGGTTAGCATGTTTAAAATACGTAAGTCGTTTTGCTCATCAGTTGTTTGCATCAGAGCGATAATTTTTGAGATAGTTATTAAAACTGTTTAAAGGTTGTCAAACGTTGTTTCTCGTTGTATATCCTTAAATTCTAGAGTTAAATTGATAAATAACGTGTACGAATTTGTTTAACGCATTTGTTTTGGTTACTCGACGTCTCCGTTCTCGTGTAGCCTACATATTGCGTTTTTTTTTTAATTTGCTTACCGGGCTAAAGGTTAGCATGTTTAAAATACGTAAGTCGTTTTGTTCATCAAATTTAAGTAGATAACTCATCAGTTGTTTGCATCAGAGCGATAATTTTTGAGATAGTTATTAAAACTGTTTGAAGGTTGTCAAACGTTGTTTCTCGTTGTATATCCTTTAATTCTAGAGTTAAATTGATAAATAACGTGTACGAATTTGTTTAACGCATTTGTTTTGGTTACTCGAGGTCTCCGTTCTCGTGTAGCCCACATATTGCGTTTTTTTTTTAATTTGCTTACCGGGCTAAAGGTTAGCATGTTTAAAATACGTAAGTCGTTTTGTTCATCATATTTAAGTAGATAACTCATCAGTTGTTTGCATCAGAGCGATAATTTTTGAGATAGTTATTAAAACTGTTTAAAGGTTGTCAAACGTTGTTTCTCGTTGTATATCCTTTAATTCTAGAGTTAAATTGATAAATAACGTGTACGAATTTGTTTAACGCATTTGTTTTGGTTACTCGACGTCTCCGTTCTCGTGTAGCCTACATATTGCGTTTTTTTTTTAATTTGCTTACCGGGCTAAAGGTTAGCATGTTTAAAATACGTAAGTCGTTTTGTTCATCATATTTAAGTAGATAACTCATCAGTTGTTTGCATCAGAGCGATAATTTTTGAGATAGTTATTAAAACTGTTTAAAGGTTGTCAAACGTTGTTTCTCGTTGTATATCCTTTAATTCTAGAGTCAAGTTGATAAATAACGTGTACGAATTTGTTTAACGCATTTGTTTTGGTTACTCGACGTCTCCGCTCTCGTGTAGCCTACATATTGCGTTTTTTTTTTAATTTGCTTACCGGGCTAAAGGTTAGCATGTTTAAAATACGTAAGTCGTTTTGTTCATCAAATTTAAATAGATAACTCATCAGTTGTTTGCATCAGAGCGATAATTTTTGAGATAGTTATTAAAACTGTTTAAAGGTTGTCAAACGTTGTTTCTCGTTGTATATCCTTTAATTCTAGAGTTAAATTGATAAATAACGTGTACGAATTTGTTTAACGCATTTGTTTTGGTTACTCGACGTCTCCGTTCTCGTGTAGCCTACATATTGCGTTTTTTTTTTAATTTGCTTACCGGGCTAAAGGTTAGCATGTTTAAAATACGTAAGTCGTTTTGTTCATCAAATTTAAGTAGATAACTCATCAGTTCTTTGCATCAGAGCGATAATTTTTTAGATAATTATTAAAACTGTTTAAAGGTTGTCAAACTTTGTTTCTCGTTGTATATCCTTTAATTCTAGAGTTAGATTGATAAATAACATGTACGAATTTGTTTAACGCATTTGTTTTGGTTACTCGACGTCTCCGTTCTCGTGTAGCCTACATATTGCGTTTTTTTTTTAATTTGCTTACCGGGCTAAAGGTTGGCATGTTTAAAATACGTAAGTCGTTTTGTTCATCAAATTTAAGTAGATAACTCATCAGTTGTTTGCATCAGAGCGATAATTTTTGAGATAGTTATTAAAACTGTTTAAAGGTTGTCAAACGTTGTTTCTCGTTGTATATCCTTTAATTCTAGAGTTAAATTGATAAATAACGTGTACGAATTTGTTTAACGCATTTGTTTTGGTTACTCGACGTCTCCGTTCTCGTGTAGCCTACATATTGCGTTTTTTTTTAATTTGCTTACCGGGCTAAAGGTTAGCATGCTTAAAATACGTAAGTCGTTTTGTTCAACAAATTTAAGTAGATAACTCATCAGTTGTTTGCATCAGAGCGACAATTTTTGAGATAGTTATTAAAACTGTTTAAAGGTTGTCAAACGTTGTTTCTCGTTGTATATCCTTTAATTCTAGAGTTAAATTGATAAATAACGTGTACGAATTTGTTTAACGCATTTGTTTTGGTTACTCGACGTCCCCGTTCTCGTGTAGCCTACATATTGCGTTTTTTTTTTAATTTGCTTACCGGGCTAAAGGTTAGCATGTTTAAAATACGTAAGTCGTTTTGTTCATCAAATTTAAGTAGATAACTCATCAGTTGTTTGCATCAGAGCGATAATTTTTGAGATAGTTATTAAAACTGTTTAAAGGTTGTCAAACGTTGTTTCTCGTTGTATATCCTTTAATTCTAGAGTTAAATTGATAAATAACGTGTACGAATTTGTTTAACGCATTTGTTTTGGTTACTCGACGTCTCCGTTCTCGTGTAGCCTACATATTGCGTTTTTTTTTTAATGTGCTTACCGGGCTAAAGGTTAGCATGTTTAAAATACGTAAGTCGTTTTGTTCAACAAATTTAAGTAGATAACTCATCAGTTGTTTGCATCAGAGCGATAATTTTTGAGATAGTTATTAAAACTGTTTAAAGGTTGTCAAACGTTGTTTCTCGTTGTATATCCTTTAATTCTAGAGTTAAATTGATAAATAACGTGTACGAATTTGTTTAACGCATTTGTTTTGGTTACTCGACGTCTCCGTTCTCGTGTAGCCTACATATTGCGTTTTTTTTTTTTAATTTGCTTACCGGGCTAAAGGTTAGCATGTTTAAAATACGTAAGTCGTTTTGTTCATCAAATTTAAGTAGATAACTCATCAGTTGTTTGCATCAGAGCGATAATTTTTGAGATAGTTATTAAAACTGTTTAAAGGTTGTCAAACGTTGTTTCTCGTTGTATATCCTTTAATTCTAGAGTTAAATTGATAAATAACGTGTACGAATTTGTTTAACGCATTTGTTTTGGTTACTCGACGTCTCCGTTCTCGTGTAGCCTACATATTGCGTTTTTTTTTTTAATTTGCTTACCGGGCTAAAGGTTAGCATGTTTAAAATACGTAAGTCGTTTTGTTCATCAAATTTAAGTAGATAACTCATCAGTTGTTTCCATCAGAGCGATAATTTTTGAGATAGTTATTAAAACTGTTTAAAGGTTGTCAAACGTTGTTTCTCGTTGTATATCCTTTAATTCTAGAGTTAAATTGATAAATAACGTGTACGAATTTGTTTAACGCATTTGTTTTGGTTACTCGACGTCTCCGTTCTCGTGTAGCCTACATATTGCGTTTTTTTTTAATTTGCTTACCGGGCTAAAGGTTAGCATGCTTAAAATACGTAAGTCGTTTTGTTCAACAAATTTAAGTAGATAACTCTTCAGTTGTTTGCATCAGAGCGACAATTTTTGAGATAGTTATTAAAACTGTTTAAAGGTTGTCAAACGTTGTTTCTCGTTGTATATCCTTTAATTCTAGAGTTAAATTGATAAATAACGTGTACGAATTTGTTTAATGCATTTGTTTTGGTTACTCGACGTCTCCGTTCTCGTGTAGCCTACATATTGCGTTTTTTTTTTAATTTGCTTACCGGGCTAAAGGTTAGCATGTTTAAAATACGTAAGTCGTTTTGTTCATCAAATTTAAGTAGATAACTCATCAGTTGTTTGCATCAGAGCGATAATTTTTGAGATAGTTATTAAAACTGTTTAAAGGTTGTCAAACGTTGTTTCTCGTTGTATATCCTTTAATTCTAGAGTTAAATTGATAAATAACGTGTACGAATTTGTTTAACGCATTTGTTTTGGTTACTCGACGTCTCCGTTCTCGTGTAGCCTACATATTGCGTTTTTTTTTTTAATTTGCTTACCGGGCTAAAGGTTAGCATGTTTAAAATACGTAAGTCGTTTTGTTCATCAAATTTAAGTAGATAACTCATCAGTTGTTTGCATCAGAGCGATAATTTTTGAGATAGTTATTAAAACTGTTTAAAGGTTGTCAAACGTTGTTTCTCATTGTATATCCTTTAATTCTAGAGTTAAATTGATAAATAACGTGTACGAATTTGTTTAACGCATTTGTTTTGGTTACTCGACGTCTCCGTTCTCGTGTAGCCTACATATTGCGTTTTTTTTTAAATTTGCTTACCGGGCTAAAGGTTAGCATGCTTAAAATACGTAAGTCGTTTTGTTTATCAAATTTAAGTAGATAACGCATCAGTTGTTTGCATCTGAGCGACAATTTTTGAGATAGTTATTAAAACTGTTTAAAGGTTGTCAAACGTTGTTTCTCGTTGTATATCCTTTAATTCTAGAGTTAAATTGATAAATAACGTGTACGAATTTGTTTAACGCATTTGTTTTGGTTACTCGACGTCTCCGTTCTCGTGTAGCCTACATATTGCGTTTTTTTTTTAATTTGCTTACCGGGCTAAAGGTTAGCATGTTTAAAATACGTAAGTCGTTTTGTTCATCAAATTTAAGTAGATAACTCATCAGTTGTTTGCATCAGAGCGATAATTTTTGAGATAGTTATTAAAACTGTTTAAAGGTTGTCAAACGTTGTTTCTCGTTGTATATCCTTTAATTCTAGAGTTAAATTGATAAATAACGTGTACGAATTTGTTTAACGCATTTGTTTTGGTTACTCGACGTCTCCGTTCTCGTGTAGCCTACATATTGCGTTTTTTTTTTAATTTGCTTACCGGGCTAAAGGTTAGCATGTTTAAAATACGTAAGTCGTTTTGTTCATCAAATTTAAGTAGATAACTCATCAGTTGTTTGCATCAGAGCGATAATTTTTTGAGATAGTTATTAAAACTGTTTAAAGAATGTCAAACGTTGTTTCTCGTTGTATATCCTTTAATTCTAGAGTTAAATTGATAAATAACGTGTACGAATTTGTTTAACGCATTTGTTTTGGTTACTCGACGTCTCCGTTCTCGTGTAGCCTACATATTGCGTTTTTTTTTTAATTTGCTTACCGGGCTAAAGGTTAGCATGTTTAAAATACGTAAGTCGTTTTGTTCATCAAATTTAAGTAGATAACTCATCAGTTGTTTGCATCAGAGCGATAATTTTTGAGATAGTTATTAAAACTGTTTAAAGGTTGTCAAACGTTGTTTCTCGTTGTATATCCTTTAATTCTAGAGTTAAATTGATAAATAACGTGTACGAATTTGTTTAACGCATTTGTTTTGGTTACTCGACGTCTCCGTTCTCGTGTAGCCTACATATTGCGTTTTTTTTTTAATTTGCTTACCGGGCTAAAGGTTAGCATGTTTAAAATACGTAAGTCGTTTTGTTCATCAAATTTAAGTAGATAACTCATCAGTTGTTTGCATCAGAGCGATAATTTTTGAGATAGTTATTAAAACTGTTTAAAGGTTGTCAAACGTTGTTTCTCGTTGTATATCCTTTAATTCTAGAGTTAAATTGATAAATAACGTGTACGAATTCGTTTAACGCATTTTTTTTGGTTACTCGACGTCTCCGTTCTCGTGTAGCCTACATATTGCGTTTTTTTTTTTAATTTGCTTACCGGGCTAAAGGTTAGCATGTTTAAAATACGTAAGTCGTTTTGTTCATCAAATTTAAGTAGATAACTCATCAGTTGTTTGCATCAGAGCGATAATTTTTGAGATAGTTATTAAAACTGTTTAAAGGTTGTCAAACGTTGTTTCTCGTTGTATATCCTTTAATTCTAGAGTTAAATTGATAAATAACGTGTACGAATTTGTTTAACGCATTTGTTTTGGTTACTCGACGTCTCCGTTCTCGTGTAGCCTACATATTGCGTTTTTTTTTTTATTTGCTTACCGGGCTAAAGGTTAGCATGTTTAAAATACGTAAGTCGTTTTGTTCATCATATTTAAGTAGATAACTTCATCATATTTAAGTAGATAACTCATCAGTTGTTTGCATCAGAGCGATAATTTTTGAGATAGTTATTAAAACGGTTTAAAGGTTGTCAAACGTTGTTTCTCGTTGTATATCCTTTAATTCTAGAGTTAAATTGATAAATCACGTGTACGAAATTGTTTAACGTATTTGTTTTGGTTACTCGACGTCTCCGTTCTCGTGTAGCCTACATATTGCGTTTTTTTTTTAATTTGCTTACCGGGCTAAAGGTTAGCATGTTTAAAATACGTAAGTCGTTTTGTTCATCAAATTTAAGTAGATAACTCATCAGTTGTTTGCATCAGAGCGATAATTTTTGAGATAGTTATTAAAACTGTTTAAAGGTTGTCAAACGTTGTTTCTCGTTGTATATCCTTTAATTCTAGAGTTAAATTGATAAATAACGTTTACGAATTTGTTTAACGCATTTGTTTTGGTTACTCGACGTCTCCGTTCTCGTGTAGCCTACATATTGCGTTTTTTTTTTTAATTTGCTTACCGGGCTAAAGGTTAGCATGTTTAAAATACGTAAGTCGTTTTGTTCATCATATTTAAGTAGATAACTCATCAGTTGTTTGCATCAGAGCGACAATTTTTGAGATAGTTATTAAAACTGTTTAAATGTTGTCAAACGTTGTTTCTCGTTGTATATCCTTTAATTCTAGAGTTAAATTGATAACTAACGTGTACGAATTTGTTTAACGCATTTGTTTTGGTTACTCGACGTCTCCGTTCTCGTGTAGCCTACATATTGCGTTTTTTTTTTAATTTGCTTACCGGGCTAAAGGTTAGCATGTTTAAAATACGTAAGTCGTTTTGTTCATCAAATTTAAGTAGATAAACTCATCAGTTGTTTGCATCAGAGCTATAATTTTTGAGATAGTTATTAAAACTGTTTAAAGGTTGTCAAACGTTGTTTCTCGTTGTATATCCTTTAATTCTAGAGTTAAATTGATAAATAACGTGTACGAATTTGTTTAACGCATTTGTTTTGGTTACTCGACGTCTCCGTTCTCGTGTAGCCTACATATTGCGTTTTTTTTTTTAATTTGCTTACCGGGCTAAAGGTTAGCATGTTTAAAATACGTAAGTCGTTTTGTTCATCAAATTTAAGTAGATAACTCATCAGTTGTTTGCATCAGAGCGACAATTTTTGAGATAGTTATTAAAACTGTTTAAAGGTTGTCAAACGTTGTTGCTCGTTGTATATCCTTTAATTCTAGAGTTAAATTGATAAATAACGTGTACGAATTTATTTAACGCATTTGTTTTGGTTACTCGACGTCTCCGTTCTCGTGTAGCCTACATATTGCGTTTTTTTTTTAATTTGCTTACCGGGCTAAAGGTTAGCATGTTTAAAATACGTAAGTCGTTTTGTTCATCATATTTAAGTAGATAACTCATCAGTTGTTTGCATCAGAGCGATAATTTTTGAGATAGTTATTAAAACTGTTTAAAGGTTGTCAAACGTTGTTTCTCGTTGTATATCCTTTAATTCTAGAGTTAAATTGATAAATAACGTGTACGAATTTGTTTAACGCATTTGTTTTGGTTACTCGACGTCTCCGTTCTCGTGTAGCCTACATATTGCGTTTTTTTTTAATTTGCTTACCGGGCTAAAGGTTAGCATGTTTAAAATACGTAAGTCGTTTTGTTCAACAAATTTGAGTAAATAACTCATCAGTTGTTTGCATCAGAGCGACAATTTTTGAGATAGTTATTAAAACTGTTTAAAGGTTGTCAAACGTTGTTTCTCGTTGTATATCCTTTAATTCTAGAGTTAAATTGATAAATAATGTGTACGAATTTGTTTAACGCATTTGTTTTGGTTACTCGACGTCTCCGTTCTCGTGTAGCCTACATATTGCGTTTTTTTTTTAATTTGCTTACCGGGCTAAAGGTTAGCATGTTTAAAATACGTAAGTCATTTTGTTCATCAAATTTAAGTAGATAACTCATCAGTTGTTTGCATCAGAGCGATAATTTTTGAGATAGTTATTAAAACTGTTTAAAGGTTGTCAAACGTTGTTTCTCGTTGTATATCCTTTAATTCTAGAGTTAAATTGATAAATAACGTGTACGAATTTGTTTAACGCATTTGTTTTGGTTACTCGACGTCTCCGTTCTCGTGTAGCCTACATATTGCGTTTTTTTTTTTAATTTGCTTACCGGGCTAAAGGTTAGCATGTTTAAAATACGTAAGTCGTTTTGTTCATCATATTTAAGTAGATAACTCATCAGTTGTTTGCATCAGAGCGATAATTTTTGAGATAGTTATTAAAACTGTTTAAAGGTTGTCAAACGTTGTTTCTCGTTGTATATCCTTTAATTCTAGAGTTAAATTGATAAATAACGTGTACGAATTTGTTTAACGCATTTGTTTTGTTTACTCGACGTCTCCGTTCTCGTGTAGCCTACATATTGCGTTTTTTTTTTAATTTGCTTACCGGGCTAAAGGTTAGCATGCTTAAAATACGTAAGTCGTTTTGTTCAACAAATTTAAGTAGATAAGTCATCAGTTGTTTGCATCAGAGCGACAATTTTTGAGATAGTTATTAAAACTGTTTAAAGGTTGTCAAACGTTGTTTCTCGTTGTATATCCTTTAATTCTAGAGTTAAATTGATGAATAACGTGTACGAATTTGTTTAACGCATTTGTTTTGGTTACTCGACGTCTCCGTTCTCGTGTAGCCTACATATTGCGTTTTTTTTTTAATTTGCTTACCGGGCTAAAGGTTAGCATGTTTAAAATACGTAAGTCGTTTTGTTCATCATATTTAAGTAGATAACTCATAAGTTGTTTGCATCAGAGCGATAATTTTTGAGATAGTTATTAAAACTGTTTAAAGGTTGTCAAACGTTGTTTCTCGTTGTATATCCTTTAATTCTAGAGTTAAATTGATAAATAACGTGTACGAATTTGTTTAACGCATTTGTTTTGGTTACTCGACGTCTCCGTTCTCGTGTAGCCTACATATTGCGTTTTTTTTTTAATTTGCTTACCGGGCTAAAGGTTAGCATGTTTAAAATACGTAAGTCGTTTTGTTCATCATATTTAAGTAGATAACTCATCAGTTGTTTGCATCAGAGCGATAATTTTTGAGATAGTTATTAAAACTGTTTAAAGGTTGTCAAACGTTGTTTCTCGTTGTATATCCTTTAATTCTAGAGTTAAATTGATAAATAACGTGTACGAATTTGTTTAACGCATTTGTTTTGGTTACTCGACGTCTCCGTTCTCGTGTAGCCTACATATTGCGTTTTTTTTTTTAATTTGCTTACCGGGCTAAAGGTTAGCATGTTTAAAATACGTAAGTCGTTTTGTTCAACAAATTTGAGTAGATAAATCATCAGTTGTTTGCATCAGAGCGACAATTTTTGAGATAGTTATTAAAACTGTTTAAAGGTTGTCAAACGTTGTTTCTCGTTGTATATCCTTTAATTCTAGAGTTAAATTGATAAATAACGTGTACGAATTTGTTTAACGCATTTGTTTTGGTTACTCGAGGTCTCCGTTCTCGTGTAGCCTACATATTGCGTTTTTTTTTTTAATTTGCTTACCGGGCTAAAGGTTAGCATGTTTAAAATACGTAAGTCGTTTTGTTCATCAAATTTAAGTAGATAACTCATCAGTTGTTTGCATCAGAGCGATAATTTTTGAGATAGTTATTAAAACTGTTTAAAGGTTGTCAAACGTTGTTTCTCGTTGTATATCCTTTAATTCTAGAGTTAAATTGATAAATAACGTGTACGAATTTGTTTAACGCATTTGTTTTGGTAACTCGACGTCTCCGTTCTCGTGTAGCCTATATATTGCGTTTTTTTTTTAATTTGCTTACCGGGCTAATAGGTTAGCATGTTTAAAATACGTAAGTCGTTTTGTTCATCATATTTAAGTAGATAACTCATCAGTTGTTTGCATCAGAGCGATAATTTTTGAGATAGTTATTAAAACTGTTTAAAGGTTGTCAAACGTTGTTTCTCGTTGTATATCCTTTAATTCTAGAGTTAAGTTGATAAATAACGTGTACGAATTTGTTTAACGCATTTGTTTTGGTTACTCGACGTCTCCGTTCTCGTGTGGCCTACATATTGCGTTTTTTTTTTAATTTGCTTACCGGGCTAAAGGTTAGCATGTTTAAAATACGTAAGTCGTTTTGTTCATCAAATTTAAGTAGATAACTCATCAGTTGTTTGCATCAGAGCGATAATTTTTGAGATAGTTATTAAAACTGTTTAAAGGTTGTCAAACGTTGTTTCTCGTTGTATATCCTTTAATTCTAGAGTTAAATTGATAAATAACGTGTACGAATTTGTTTAACGCATTTGTTTTGGTTACTCGACGTCTCCGTTCTCGTGTAGCCTACATATTGCGTTTTTTTTTAATTTGCTTACCGGGCTAAAGGTTAGCATGTTTAAAATACGTAAGTCGTTTTTGTTCAACAAATTTGAGTAGATAACTCATCAGTTGTTTGCATAAGAGCGACAATTTTTGAGATAGTTATTAAAACTGTTTAAAGGTTGTCAAACGTTGTTTCTCGTTGTATATCCTTTAATTCTAGAGTTAAATTGATAAATAACGTGTACGAATTTGTTTAACGCATTTGTTTTGGTTACTCGACGTCTCCGTTCTCGTGTAGCCTACACATTGCGTTTTTTTTTTTAATTTGCTTACCGGGCTAAAGGTTAGCATGTTTAAAATACGTAAGTCGTTTTGTTCATCATATTTAAGTAGATAACTCATCAGTTGTTTGCATCAGAGCGATAATTTTTGAGATAGTTATTAAAACTGTTTAAAGGTTGTCAAACGTTGTTTCTCGTTGTATATCCTTTAATTCTAGAGTTAAATTGATAAATAACGTGTACGAATTTGTTTAACGCATTTGTTTTGGTTACTCGACGTCTCCGTTCTCGTGTAGCCTACATATTGCGTTTTTTTTTTAATTTGCTTACCGGGCTAAAGGTTAGCATGTTTAGAATACGTAAGTCGTTTTGTTCATCAAATTTAAGTAGATAACTCATCAGTTGTTTGCATCAGAGCGATAATTTTTGAGATAGTTATTAAAACTGTTTAAAGGTTGTCAAACGTTGTTTCTCGTTGTATATCCTTTAATTCTAGAGTTAAATTGATAAATAACGTGTACGAATTTGTTTAACGCATTTGTTTTGGTTACTCGACGTCTCCGTTCTCGTGTAGCCTACATATTGCGTTTTTTTTTTAATTTGCTTACCGGGCTAAAGGTTAGCATGTTTAAAATACGTAAGTCGTTTTGTTCAACAAATTTGAGTAGATAACTCATCAGTTGTTTGCATCAGAGCGACAATTTTTGAGATAGTTATTAAAACTGTTTAAAGGTTGTCAAACGTTGTTTCTCGTTGTATATCCTTTAATTCTAGAGTTAAATTGATAAATAACGTGTACGAATTTGTTTAACGCATTTGTTTTGGTTACTCGACGTCTTCGTTCTCGTGTAGCCTACATATTGCGTTTTTTTTTTTAATTTGCTTACCGGGCTAAAGGTTAGCATGTTTAAAATACGTAAGTCGTTTTGTTCATCAAATTTAAGTAGATAACTCATCAGTTGTTTGCATCAGAGCGATAATTTTTGAGATAGTTATTAAAACTGTTTAAAGGTTGTCAAACGTTGTTTCTCGTTGTATACCTTTAATTCTAAAGTTAAATTGATAAATAACGTTTACGAATTTGTTTAACGCATTTGTTTTGGTTACTCGACGTCTCCGTTCTCGTGTAGCCTACATATTGCGTTTTTTTTTTTAATTTGCTTACCGGGCTAAAGGTTAGCATGTTTAAAATACGTAAGTCGTTTTGTTCATCAAATTTAAGTAGATAACTCATCAGTTGTTTGCATCAGAGCGATAATTTTTGAGAGAGTTATTAAAACTGTTTAAAGGTTGTCAAACGTTGTTTCTCGTTGTATATCCTTTAATTCTAGAGTTAAATTGATAAATAACGTGTACGAATTTGTTTAACGCATTTGTTTTGGTTACTCGACGTCTCCGTTCTCGTGTAGCCTACATATTGCGTTTTTTTTTAATTTGCTTACCGGGCTAAAGGTTAGCATGTTTAAAATAAGTAAGTCGTTTTGTTCATCATATTTAAGTAGATAACTCATCAGTTGTTTGCATCAGAGCGATAATTTTTGAGATAGTTATTAAAACTGTTTAAAGGATGTCAAACGTTGTTTCTCGTTGTATATCCTTTAATTCTAGAGTTAAATTGATAAATAACGTGTACGAATTTGTTTAACGCATTTGTTTTGGTTACTCGACGTCTTCGTTCTCGTGTAGCCTACATATTGCGTTTTTTTTTTTTAATTTGCTTACCGGGCTAAAGGTTAGCATGTTTAAAATACGTAAGTCGTTTTGTTCATCAAATTTAAGTAGATAACTCATCAGTTGTTTGCATCAGAGCGATAATTTTTGAGATAGTTATTAAAACTGTTTAAAGGTTGTCAAACGTTGTTTCTCGTTGTATATCCTTTAATTCTAGAGTTAAATTGATAAATAACGTGTACGAATTTGTTTAACGCATTTGTTTTGGTTACTCGACGTCTCCGTTCTCGTGTAGCCCACATATTGCGTTTTTTTTTTAATTTGCTTACCGGGCTAAAGGTTAGCATGTTTAAAATACGTAAGTCGTTTTGTTCATCATATTTAAGTAGATAACTCATCAGTTGTTTGCGTCAGAGCGATAATTTTTGAGATAGTTATTAAAACTGTTTAAAGGTTGTCAAACGTTGTTTCTCGTTGTATATCCTTTAATTCTAGAGTTAAATTGATAAATAACGTGTACGAATTTGTTTAACGCATTTGTTTTGGTTACTCGACGTCTCCGTTCTCGGGTAGCCTACATATTGCGTTTTTTTTTTTTAATTTGCTTACCGGGCTAAAGGTTAGCATGTTTAAAATACGTAAGTCGTTTTGTTCATCAAATTTAAGTAGATAACTCATCAGTTGTTTGCATCAGAGCGATAATTTTTGAGATAGTTATTAAAACTGTTTAAAGGTTGTCAAACGTTGTTTCTCGTTGTATATCCTTTAATTCTAGAGTTAAATTGATAAATAACGTGTACGAATTTGTTTAACGCATTTGTTTTGGTTACTCGACGTCTCCGTTCTCGGGTAGCCTACATATTGCGTTTTTTTTTTTTAATTTGCTTACCGGGCTAAAGGTTAGCATGTTTAAAATACGTAAGTCGTTTTGTTCATCATATTTAAGTAGATAACTCATCAGTTGTTTGCATCAGAGCGATAATTTTTGAGATAGTTATTAAAACTGTTTAAAGGTTGTCAAACGTTGTTTCTCGTTGTATATCCTTTAATTCTAGAGTTAAATTGATAAATAACGTGTACGAATTTGTTTAACGCATTTGTTTTGGTTACTCGACGTCTCCGTTCTCGTGTAGCCTACATATTGCGTTTTTTTTAAATTTGCTTACCGGGCTAAAGGTTAGCATGCTTAAAATACGTAAGTTGTTTTGTTCAACAAATTTAAGTAGATAACTCATCAGTTGTTTGCATCAGAGCGACAATTTTTGAGATAGTTATTAAAACTGTTTAAAGGTTGTCAAACGTTGTTTCTCGTTGTATATCCTTTAATTCTAGAGTTAAATTGATAAATAACGTGTACGAATTTGTTTAACGCATTTGTTTTGGTTACTCGACGTCTCCGTTCTCGTGTAGCCTACATATTGCGTTTTTTTTTAAATTTGCTTACCGGGCTAAAGGTTAGCATGTTTAAAATACGTAAGTCGTTTTGTTCATCATATTTAAGTAGATAACTCATCAGTTGTTTGCATCAGAGCGATAATTTTTGAGATAGTTATTAAAACTGTTTAAAGGTTGTCAAACTTTGTTTCTCGTTGTATATCCTTTAATTCTAGAGTTAAATTGATAAATAACGTGTACGAATTTGTTTAACGCATTTGTTTTGGTTACTCGACGTCTCCGTTCTCGTGTAGCCTACATATTGCGTTTTTTTTTTAATTTGCTTACCGGGCTAAAGGTTAGCATGTTTAAAATACGTAAGTCGTTTTGTTCATCAAATTTAAGTAGATAACTCATCAGTTGTTTGCATCAGAGCGATAATTTTTGAGATAGTTATTAAAACTGTTTAAAAGTTGTCAAACGTTGTTTCTCGTTGTATATCCTTTAATTCTAGAGTTAAATTGATAAATAACGTGTACGAATTTGTTTAACGCATTTGTTTTGGTTACTCGACGTCTCCGTTCTCGTGTAGCCCACATATTGCGTTTTTTTTTTAATTTGCTTACCGGGCTAAAGGTTAGCATGTTTAAAATACGTAAGTCGTTTTGTTCATCAAATTTAAGTAGATAACTCATCAGTTGTTTGCATCAGAGCGACAATTTTTGAGATAGTTATTAAAACTGTTTAAAGGTTGTCAAACGTTGTTTCTCGTTGTATATCCTTTAATTCTAGAGTTAAATTGATAAATAACGTGTACGAATTTGTTTAACGCATTTGTTTTGGTTACTCGACGTCTCCGTTCTCGTGTAGCCTACATATTGCGTTTTTTTTTTAATTTGCTTACCGGGCTAAAGGTTAGCATGTTTAAAATACGTAAGTCGTTTTGTTCATCAAATTTAAGTAGATAACTCATCAGTTGTTTGCATCAGAGCGACAATTTTTGAGATAGTTATTAAAACTGTTTAAAGGTTGTCAAACGTTGTTTCTCGTTGTATATCCTTTAATTCTAGAGTTAAATTGATAAATAACGTGTACGAATTTGTTTAACGCATTTGTTTTGGTTACTCGACGTCTCCGTTCTCGTGTAGCCTACATATTGCGTTTTTTTTTTAATTTGCTTACCGGGCTAAAGGTTAGCATGTTTAAAATACGTAAGTCGTTTTGTTCATCATATTTAAGTAGATAACTCATCAGTTGTTTGCATCAGAGCGATAATTTTTGAGATAGTTATTAAAACTGTTTAAAGGTTGTCAAACGTTGTTTCTCGTTGTATATCCTTTAATTCTAGAGTTAAATTGATAAATAACGTGTACGAATTTGTTTAAACGCATTTGTTTTGGTTACTCGACGTCTCCGTTCTCGTGTAGCCTACATATTGCGTTTTTTTTTTAATTTGCTTACCGGGCTAAAGGTTAGCATGTTTAAAATACGTAAGTCGTTTTGCTCATCAGTTGTTTGCATCAGAGCGATAATTTTTGAGATAGTTATTAAAACTGTTTAAAGGTTGTCAAACGTTGTTTCTCGTTGTATATCCTTTAATTCTAGAGTTAAATTGATAAATAACGTGTACGAATTTGTTTAACGCATTTGTTTTGGTTACTCGACGTCTCCGTTCTCGTGTAGCCTACATATTGCGTTTTTTTTTTAATTTGCTTACCGGGCTAAAGGTTAGCATGTTTAAAATATGTAAGTCGTTTTGTTCATCAAATTTAAGTAGATAACTCATCAGTTGTTTGCATCAGAGCGATAATTTTTGAGATAGTTATTAAAACTGTTTGAAGGTTGTCAAACGTTGTTTCTCGTTGTATATCCTTTAATTCTAGAGTTAAATTGATAAATAACGTGTACGAATTTGTTTAACGCATTTGTTTTGGTTACTCGACGTCTCCGTTCTCGTGTAGCCCACATATTGCGTTTTTTTTTTAATTTGCTTACCGGGCTAAAGGTTAGCATGTTTAAAATACGTAAGTCGTTTTGTTCATCATATTTAAGTAGATAACTCATCAGTTGTTTGCATCAGAGCGATAATTTTTGAGATAGTTATTAAAACTGTTTAAAGGTTGTCAAACGTTGTTTCTCGTTGTATATCCTTTAATTCTAGAGTTAAATTGATAAATAACGTGTACGAATTTGTTTAACGCATTTGTTTTGGTTACTCGACGTCTCCGTTCTCGTGTAGCCTACATATTGCGTTTTTTTTTTAATTTGCTTACCGGGCTAAAGGTTAGCATGTTTAAAATACGTAAGTCGTTTTGTTCATCATATTTAAGTAGATAACTCATCAGTTGTTTGCATCAGAGCGATAATTTTTGAGATAGTTATTAAAACTGTTTAAAGGTTGTCAAACGTTGTTTCTCGTTGTATATCCTTTAATTCTAGAGTTAAGTTGATAAATAACGTGTACGAATTTGTTTAACGCATTTGTTTTGGTTACTCGACGTCTCCGTTCTCGGGTAGCCTACATATTGCGTTTTTTTTTTTAATTTGCTTACCGGGCTAAAGGTTAGCATGTTTAAAATACGTAAGTCGTTTTGTTCATCAAATTTAAGTAGATAACTCATCAGTTGTTTGCATCAGAGCGATAATTTTTGAGATAGTTATTAAAACTGTTTAAAGGTTGTCAAACGTTGTTTCTCGTTGTATATCCTTTAATTCTAGAGTTAAATTGATAAATAACGTGTACGAATTTGTTTAACGCATTTGTTTTGGTTACTCGACGTCTCCGTTCTCGGGTAGCCTACATATTGCGTTTTTTTTTTTTAATTTGCTTACCGGGCTAAAGGTTAGCATGTTTAAAATACGTAAGTCGTTTTGTTCATCATATTTAAGTAGATAACTCATCAGTTGTTTGCATCAGAGCGATAATTTTTGAGATAGTTATTAAAACTGTTTAAAGGTTGTCAAACGTTGTTTCTCGTTGTATATCCTTTAATTCTAGAGTTAAATTGATAAATAACGTGTACGAATTTGTTTAACGCATTTGTTTTGGTTACTCGACGTCTCCGTTCTCGTGTAGCCTACATATTGCGTTTTTTTTAAATTTGCTTACCGGGCTAAAGGTTAGCATGCTTAAAATACGTAAGTTGTTTTGTTCAACAAATTTAAGTAGATAACTCATCAGTTGTTTGCATCAGAGCGACAATTTTTGAGATAGTTATTAAAACTGTTTAAAGGTTGTCAAACGTTGTTTCTCGTTGTATATCCTTTAATTCTAGAGTTAAATTGATAAATAACGTGTACGAATTTGTTTAACGCATTTGTTTTGGTTACTCGACGTCTCCGTTCTCGTGTAGCCTACATATTGCGTTTTTTTTTAAATTTGCTTACCGGGCTAAAGGTTAGCATGTTTAAAATACGTAAGTCGTTTTGTTCATCATATTTAAGTAGATAACTCATCAGTTGTTTGCATCAGAGCGATAATTTTTGAGATAGTTATTAAAACTGTTTAAAGGTTGTCAAACTTTGTTTCTCGTTGTATATCCTTTAATTCTAGAGTTAAATTGATAAATAACGTGTACGAATTTGTTTAACGCATTTGTTTTGGTTACTCGACGTCTCCGTTCTCGTGTAGCCTACATATTGCGTTTTTTTTTTAATTTGCTTACCGGGCTAAAGGTTAGCATGTTTAAAATACGTAAGTCATTTTGTTCATCAAATTTAAGTAGATAACTCATCAGTTGTTTGCATCAGAGCGATAATTTTTGAGATAGTTATTAAAACTGTTTAAAAGTTGTCAAACGTTGTTTCTCGTTGTATATCCTTTAATTCTAGAGTTAAATTGATAAATAACGTGTACGAATTTGTTTAACGCATTTGTTTTGGTTACTCGACGTCTCCGTTCTCGTGTAGCCCACATATTGCGTTTTTTTTTTTAATTTGCTTACCGGGCTAAAGGTTAGCATGTTTAAAATACGTAAGTCGTTTTGTTCATCATATTTAAGTAGATAACTCATCAGTTGTTTGCATCAGAGCGATAATTTTTGAGATAGTTATTAAAACTGTTTAAAGGTTGTCAAACGTTGTTTCTCGTTGTATATCCTTTAATTCTAGAGTTAAATTGATAAATAACGTGTACGAATTTGTTTAACGCATTTGTTTTGGTTACTCGACGTCTCCGTTCTCGTGTAGCCTACATATTGCGTTTTTTTTTTAATTTGCTTACCGGCTAAAGGTTAGCATGTTTAAAATACGTAAGTCGTTTTGCTCATCAGTTGTTTGCATCAGAGCGATAATTTTTGAGATAGTTATTAAAACTGTTTAAAGGTTGTCAAACGTTGTTTCTCGTTGTATATCCTTTAATTCTAGAGTTAAATTGATAAATAACGTGTACGAATTTGTTTAACGCATTTGTTTTGGTTACTCGACGTCTCCGTTCTCGTGTAGCCTACATATTGCGTTTTTTTTTTAATTTGCTTACCGGGCTAAAGGTTAGCATGTTTAAAATATGTAAGTCGTTTTGTTCATCAAATTTAAGTAGATAACTCATCAGTTGTTTGCATCAGAGCGATAATTTTTGAGATAGTTATTAAAACTGTTTGAAGGTTGTCAAACGTTGTTTCTCGTTGTATATCCTTTAATTCTAGAGTTAAATTGATAAATAACGTGTACGAATTTGTTTAACGCATTTGTTTTGGTTACTCGACGTCTCCGTTCTCGTGTAGCCCACATATTGCGTTTTTTTTTTAATTTGCTTACCGGGCTAAAGGTTAGCATGTTTAAAATACGTAAGTCGTTTTGTTCATCATATTTAAGTAGATAACTCATCAGTTGTTTGCATCAGAGCGATAATTTTTGAGATAGTTATTAAAACTGTTTAAAGGTTGTCAAACGTTGTTTCTCGTTGTATATCCTTTAATTCTAGAGTTAAATTGATAAATAACGTGTACGAATTTGTTTAACGCATTTGTTTTGGTTACTCGACGTCTCCGTTCTCGTGTAGCCTACATATTGCGTTTTTTTTTTAATTTGCTTACCGGGCTAAAGGTTAGCATGTTTAAAATACGTAAGTCGTTTTGTTCATCATATTTAAGTAGATAACTCATCAGTTGTTTGCATCAGAGCGATAATTTTTGAGATAGTTATTAAAACTGTTTAAAGGTTGTCAAACGTTGTTTCTCGTTGTATATCCTTTAATTCTAGAGTTAAGTTGATAAATAACGTGTACGAATTTGTTTAACGCATTTGTTTTGGTTACTCGACGTCTCCGCTCTCGTGTAGCCTACATATTGCGTTTTTTTTTTAATTTGCTTACCGGGCTAAAGGTTAGCATGTTTAAAATACGTAAGTCGTTTTGTTCATCAAATTTAAATAGATAACTCATCAGTTGTTTGCATCAGAGCGATAATTTTTGAGATAGTTATTAAAACTGTTTAAAGGTTGTCAAACGTTGTTTCTCGTTGTATATCCTTTAATTCTAGAGTTAAATTGATAAATAACGTGTACGAATTTGTTTAACGCATTTGTTTTGGTTACTCGACGTCTCCGTTCTCGTGTAGCCTACATATTGCGTTTTTTTTTTAATTTGTCTTACCGGGCTAAAGGTTAGCATGTTTAAAATACGTAAGTCGTTTTGTTCATCAAATTTAAGTAGATAACTCATCAGTTGTTTGCATCAGAGCGATAATTTTTTAGATAGTTATTTAAAACTGTTTAAAGGTTGTCAAACGTTGTTTCTCGTTGTATATCCTTTAATTCTAGAGTTAAATTGATAAATAACATGTACGAATTTGTTTAACGCATTTGTTTTGGTTACTCGACGTCTCCGTTCTCGTGTAGCCTACATATTGCGTTTTTTTTTTTAATTTGCTTACCGGGCTAAAGGTTGGCATGTTTAAAATACGTAAGTCGTTTTGTCATCAAATTTAAGTAGATAACTCATCAGTTGTTTGCATCAGAGCGATAATTTTTGAGATAGTTATTAAAACTGTTTAAAGGTTGTCAAACGTTGTTTCTCGTTGTATATCCTTTAATTCTAGAGTTAAATTGATAAATAACGTGTACGAATTTGTTTAACGCATTTGTTTTGGTTACTCGACGTCTCCGTTCTCGTGTAGCCTACATATTGCGTTTTTTTTTAATGTGCTTACCGGGCTAAAGGGTTAGCATGTTTAAAATACGTAAGTCGTTTTGTTCAACAAATTTAAGTAGATAACTCATCAGTTGTTTGCATCAGAGCGATAATTTTTGAGATAGTTATTAAAACTGTTTAAAGGTTGTCAAACGTTGTTTCTCGTTGTATATCCTTTAATTCTAGAGTTAAATTGATAAATAACGTGTACGAATTTGTTTAACGCATTTGTTTTGGTTACTCGACGTCTCCGTTCTCGTGTAGCCTACATATTGCGTTTTTTTTTTTTAATTTGCTTACCGGGCTAAAGGTTAGCATGTTTAAAATACGTAAGTCGTTTTGTTCATCAAATTTAAGTAGATAACTTATCAGTTGTTTGCATCAGAGCGATAATTTTGAGATAGTTATTAAAACTGTTTAAAGGTTGTCAAACGTTGTTTCTCGTTGTATATCCTTTAATTCTAGAGTTAAATTGATAAATAACGTGTACGAATTTGTTTAACGCATTTGTTTTGGTTACTCGACGTCTCCGTTCTCGTGTAGCCTACATATTGCGTTTTTTTTTTTAATTTGCTTACCGGGCTAAAGGTTAGCATGTTTAAAATACGTAAGTCGTTTTGTTCATCAAATTTAAGTAGATAACTCATCAGTTGTTTCCATCAGAGCGATAATTTTTGAGATAGTTATTAAAACTGTTTAAAGGTTGTCAAACGTTGTTTCTCGTTGTATATCCTTTAATTCTAGAGTTAAATTGATAAATAACGTGTACGAATTTGTTTAACGCATTTGTTTTGGTTACTCGACGTCTCCGTTCTCGTGTAGCCTACATATTGCGTTTTTTTTTTAATTTGCTTACCGGGCTAAAGGTTAGCATGCTTAAAATACGTAAGTCGTTTTGTTCAACAAATTTAAGTAGATAACTCTTCAGTTGTTTGCATCAGAGCGACAATTTTTGAGATAGTTATTAAAACTGTTTAAAGGTTGTCAAACGTTGTTTCTCGTTGTATATCCTTTAATTCTAGAGTTAAATTGATAAATAACGTGTACGAATTTGTTTAATGCATTTGTTTTGGTTACTCGACGTCTCCGTTCTCGTGTAGCCTACATATTGCGTTTTTTTTTTTTAATTTGCTTACCGGGCTAAAGGTTAGCATGTTTAAAATACGTAAGTCGTTTTGTTCATCAAATTTAAGTAGATAACTCATCAGTTGTTTGCATCAGAGCGATAATTTTTGAGATAGTTATTAAAACTGTTTAAAGGTTGTCAAACGTTGTTTCTCGTTGTATATCCTTTAATTCTAGAGTTAAATTGATAAATAACGTGTACGAATTTGTTTAACGCATTTGTTTTGGTTACTCGACGTCTCCGTTCTCGTGTAGCCTACATATTGCGTTTTTTTTTTAATTTGCTTACCGGGCTAAAGGTTAGCATGTTTAAAATACGTAAGTCGTTTTGCTCATCAGTTGTTTGCATCAGAGCGATAATTTTTGAGATAGTTATTAAAACTGTTTAAAGGTTGTCAAACGTTGTTTCTCGTTGTATATCCTTTAATTCTAGAGTTAAATTGATAAATAACGTGTACGAATTTGTTTAACGCATTTGTTTTGGTTACTCGACGTCTCCGTTCTCGTGTAGCCTACATATTGCGTTTTTTTTTTTAATTTGCTTACCGGGCTAAAGGTTAGCATGTTTAAAATACGTAAGTCGTTTTGTTCATCAAATTTAAGTAGATAACTCATCAGTTGTTTGCATCAGAGCGATAATTTTTGAGATAGTTATTAAAACTGTTTGAAGGTTGTCAAACGTTGTTTCTCGTTGTATATCCTTTAATTCTAGAGTTAAATTGATAAATAACGTGTACAAATTTGTTTAACGCATTTGTTTTGGTTACTCGACGTCTCCGTTCTCGTGTAGCCCACATATTGCGTTTTTTTTTTAATTTGCTTACCGGGCTAAAGGTTAGCATGTTTAAAATACGTAAGTCGTTTTGTTCATCATATTTAAGTAGATAACTCATCAGTTGTTTGCATCAGAGCGATAATTTTTGAGATAGTTATTAAAACTCTTTAAAGGTTGTCAAACGTTGTTTCTCGTTGTATATCCTTTAACTCTAGAGTTAAATTGATAAATAACGTGTACTAATTTGTTTAACGCATTTGTTTTGGTTACTCGACGTCTCCGTTCTCGTGTAGCCTACATATTGCGTTTTTTTTTTAATTTGCTTACCGGGCTAAAGGTTAGCATGTTTAAAATACGTAAGTCGTTTTGTTCATCATATTTAAGTAGATAACTCATCAGTTGTTTGCATCAGAGCGATAATTTTTGAGATAGTTATTAAAACTGTTTAAAGGTTGTCAAACGTTGTTTCTCGTTGTATATCCTTTAATTCTAGAGTTAAGTTGATAAATAACGTGTACGAATTTGTTTAACGCATTTGTTTTGGTTACTCGACGTCTCCGTTCTCGTGTAGCCTACATATTGCGTTTTTTTTTTAATTTGCTTACCGGGCTAAAGGTTAGCATGTTTAAAATACGTAAGTCGTTTTGTTCATCAAATTTAAGTAGATAACTCATCAGTTGTTTGCATCAGAGCGATAATTTTTGAGATAGTTATTAAAACTGTTTAAAGGTTGTCAAACGTTGTTTCTCGTTGTATATCCTTTAATTCTAGAGTTAAATTGATAAATAACGTGTACGAATTTGTTTAACGCATTTGTTTTGGTTACTCGACGTCTCCGTTCTCGTGTAGCCTACATATTGCGTTTTTTTTTTTTAATTTGCTTACCGGGCTAAAGGTTAGCATGTTTAAAATACGTAAGTCGTTTTGTTCATCAAATTTAAGTAGATAACTCATCAGTTGTTTGCATCAGAGCGATAATTTTTTAGATAGTTATTAAAACTGTTTAAAGGTTGTCAAACGTTGTTTCTCGTTGTATATCCTTTAATTCTAGAGTTAAATTGATAAATAACATGTACGAATTTGTTTAACGCATTTGTTTTGGTTACTCGACGTCTCCGATCTCGTGTAGCCTACATATTGCGTTTTTTTTTTAATTTGCTTACCGGGCTAAAGGTTGGCATGTTTAAAATACGTAAGTCGTTTTGTTCATCAAATTTAAGTAGATAACTCATCAGGTGTTTGCATCAGAGCGATAATTTTTGAGATAGTTATTAAAACTGTTTAAAGGTTGTCAAACGTTGTTTCTCGTTGTATATCCTTTAATTCTAGAGTTAAATTGATAAATAACGTGTACGAATTTGTTTAACGCATTTGTTTTGGTTACTCGACGTCTCCGTTCTCGTGTAGCCTACATATTGCGTTTTTTTTTAATTTGCTTACCGGGCTAAAGGTTAGCATGCTTAAAATACGTAAGTCGTTTTGTTCAACAAATTTAAGTAGATAACTCATCAGTTGTTTGCATCAGAGCGACAATTTTTGAGATAGTTATTAAAACTGTTTAAAGGTTGTCAAACGTTGTTTCTCGTTGTATATCCTTTAATTCTAGAGTTAAATTGATAAATAACGTGTACGAATTTGTTTAACGCATTTGTTTTGGTTACTCGACGTCTCCGTTCTCGTGTAGCCTACATATTGCGTTTTTTTTTTAATTTGCTTACCGGGCTAAAGGTTAGCATGTTTAAAATACGTAAGTCGTTTTGTTCATCAAATTTAAGTAGATAACTCATCAGTTGTTTGCATCAGAGCGATAATTTTTGAGATAGTTATTAAAACTGTTTAAAGGTTGTCAAACGTTGTTTCTCGTTGTATATCCTTTAATTCTAGAGTTAAATTGATAAATAACGTGTACGAATTTGTTTAACGCATTTGTTTTGGTTACTCGACGTCTCCGTTCTCGTGTAGCCTACATATTGCGTTTTTTTTTTAATTTGCTTACCGGGCTAAAGGTTAGCATGTTTAAAATACGTAAGTCGTTTTGTTCAACAAATTTAAGTAGATAACTCATCAGTTGTTTGCATCAGAGCGATAATTTTTGAGATAGTTATTAAAACTGTTTAAAGGTTGTCAAACGTTGTTTCTCGTTGTATATCCTTTAATTCTAGAGTTAAATTGATAAATAACGTGTACGAATTTGTTTAACGCATTTGTTTTGGTTACTCGACGTCTCCGTTCTCGTGTAGCCTACATATTGCGTTTTTTTTTTTTTAATTTGCTTACCGGGCTAAAGGTTAGCATGTTTAAAATACGTAAGTCGTTTTGTTCATCAAATTTAAGTAGATAACTCATCAGTTGTTTGCATCAGAGCGATAATTTTTGAGATAGTTATTAAAACTGTTTAAAGGTTGTCAAACGTTGTTTCTCGTTGTATATCCTTTAATTCTAGAGTTAGATTGATAAATAACGTGTACGAATTTGTTTAACGCATTTGTTTTGGTTACTCGACGTCTCCGTTCTCGTGTAGCCTACATATTGCGTTTTTTTTTTTTAATTTGCTTACCGGGCTAAAGGTTAGCATGTTTAAAATACGTAAGACGTTTTGTTCATCAAATTTAAGTAGATAACTCATCAGTTGTTTCCATCAGAGCGATAATTTTTGAGATAGTTATTAAAACTGTTTAAAGGTTGTCAAACGTTGTTTCTCGTTGTATATCCTTTAATTCTAGAGTTAAATTGATAAATAACGTGTACGAATTTGTTTAACGCATTTGTTTTGGATACTCGACGTCTCCGTTCTCGTGTAGCCTACATATTGCGTTTTTTTTTAATTTGCTTACCGGGCTAAAGGTTAGCATGCTTAAAATACGTAAGTCGTTTTGTTCAACAAATTTAAGTAGATAACTCTTCAGTTGTTTGCATCAGAGCGACAATTTTTGAGATAGTTATTAAAACTGTTTAAAGGTTGTCAAACGTTGTTTCTCGTTGTATATCCTTTAATTCTAGAGTTAAATTGATAAATAACGTGTACGAATTTGTTTAATGCATTTGTTTTGGTTACTCGACGTCTCCGTTCTCGTGTAGCCTACATATTGCGTTTTTTTTTTAATTTGCTTACCGGGCTAAAGGTTAGCATGTTTAAAATACGTAAGTCGTTTTGTTCATCAAATTTAAGTAGATAACTCATCAGTTGTTTGCATCAGAGCGATAATTTTTGAGATAGTTATTAAAACTGTTTAAAGGTTGTCAAACGTTGTTTCTCGTTGTATATCCTTTAATTCTAGAGTTAAATTGATAAATAACGTGTACAAATTTGTTTAACGCATTTGTTTTGGTTACTCGACGTCTCCGTTCTCGTGTAGCCTACATATTGCGTTTTTTTTTTAATTTGCTTACCGGGCTAAAGGTTAGCATGTTTAAAATACGTAAGTCGTTTTGTTCATCATATTTAAGTAGATAACTCATCAGTTGTTTGCATCAGAGCGATAATTTTTGAGATAGTTATTAAAACTGTTTAAAGGTTGTCAAACGTGGTTTCTCGTTGTATATCCTTTAATTCTAGAGTTAAATTGATAAATAACGTGTACGAATTTGTTTAACGCATTTGTTTTGGTTACTCGACGCCTCCGTTCTCGTGTAGCCTACATATTGCGTTTTTTTTTTAATTTGCTTACCGGGCTAAAGGTTAGCATGTTTAAAATACGCAAGTCGTTTTGTTCATCAAATTTAAGTAGATAACTCATCAGTTGTTAGCATCAGAGCGATAATTTTTGAGATAGTTATTAAAACTGTTTAAAGGTTGTCAAACGTTGTTTCTCGTTGTATATCCTTTAAGTCTAGAGTTAAATTGATAAATAACGTGTACGAATTTGTTTAACGCATTTGTTTTGGTTACTCGACGTCTCCGTTCTCGTGTAGCCTACATATTGCGTTTTTTTTTTAATTTGCTTACCGGGCTAAAGGTTAGCATGTTTAAAATACGTAAGTCGTTTTGTTCATCATATTTAAGTAGATAACTCATCAGTTGTTTGCATCAGAGCGATAATTTTTGAGATAGTTATTAAAACTGTTTAAAGGTTGTCAAACGTTGTTTCTCGTTGTATATCCTTTAATTCTAGAGTTAAATTGATAAATAACGTGTACGAATTTGTTTAACGCATTTGTTTTGGTTACTCGACGTCTCCGTTCTCGTGTAGCCTACATATTGCGTTTTTTTTTTAATTTGCTTACCGGGCTAAAGGTTAGCATGTTTAAAATACGTAAGTCGTTTTGTTCATCATATTTAAGTAGATAACTCATCAGTTGTTTGCATCAGAGCGATAATTTTTGAGATAGTTATTAAAACTGTTTAAAGGTTATCAAACGTTGTTTCTCGTTGTATATCCTTTAATTCTAGAGTTAAATTGATAAATAACGTGTACGAATTTGTTTAACGCATTTGTTTTGGTTACTCGACGTCTCCGTTCTCGTGTAGCCTACATATTGCGTTTTTTTTTTTAATTTGCTTACCGGGCTAAAGGTTAGCATGTTTAAAATACGTAAGTCGTTTTGTTCATCATATTTAAGTAGATAACTCATCAGTTGTTTCCATCAGAGCGATAATTTTTGAGATAGTTATTAAAACTGTTTAAAGGTTGTCAAACGTTGTTTCTCGTTGTATATCCTTTAATTCTAGAGTTAAATTGATAAATAACGTGTACGAATTTGTTTAACGCATTTGTTTTGGTTACTCGACGTCTCCGTTCTCGTGTAGCCTACATATTGCGTTTTTTTTTAATTTGCTTACCGGGCTAAAGGTTAGCATGTTTAAAATACGTAAGTCGTTTTGTTCATCATATTTAAGTAGATAACTCATCAGTTGTTTGCATCAGAGCGATAATTTTTGAGATAGTTATTAAAACTGTTTAAAGGTTGTCAAACGTTGTTTCTCGTTGTATATCCTTTAATTCTAGAGTTAAATTGATAAATAACGTGTACGAATTTGTTTAACGCATTTGTTTTGGTTACTCGACGTCTCCGTTCTCGTGTAGCCTACATATTGCGTTTTTTTTTTAATTTGCTTACCGGGCTAAAGGTTAGCATGTTTAAAATACGTAAGTCGTTTTGTTCATCAAATTTAAGTAGATAACTCATCAGTTGTTTGCATCAGAGCGATAATTTTTGAGATAGTTATTAAAACTGTTTAAAGGTTGTCAAACGTTGTTTCTCGTTGTATATCCTTTAATTCTAGAGTTAAATTGATAAATAACGTGTACGAATTTGTTTAACGCATTTGTTTTGGTTACTCGACGTCTCCGTTCTCGTGTAGCCTACATATTGCGTTTTTTTTTTAATTTGCTTACCGGGCTAAAGGTTAGCATGTTTAAAATACGTAAGTCGTTTTCTTCATCAAATTTAAGTAGATAACTCATCAGTTGTTTGCATCAGAGCGATAATTTTTGAGATAGTTATTAAAACTGTTTAAAGGTTGTCAAACGTTGTTTCTCGTTGTATATCCTTTAATTCTAGAGTTAAATTGATAAATAACGTGTTCGAATTTGTTTAACGCATTTGTTTTGGTTACTCGACGTCTCCGTTCTCGTGTAGCCTACATATTGCGTTTTTTTTTTAATTTGCTTACCGGGCTAAAGGTTAGCATGTTTAAAATACGTAAGTCGTTTTGTTCATCATATTTAATTAGATAACTCATCAGTTGTTTGCATCAGAGCGATAATTTTTGAGATAGTTATTAAAACTGTTTAAAGGTTGTCAAACGTTGTTTCTCGTTGTATATCCTTTAATTCTAGAGTTAAATTGATAAATACGTGTACGAATTTGTTTAACGCATTTGTTTTGGTTACTCGACGTCTCCGTTCTCGTGTAGCCTACATATTGCGTTTTTTTTAATTTGCTTACCGGGCTAAAGGTTAGCATGCTTAAAATACGTAAGTCGTTTTGTTCAACAAATTTAAGTAGATAACTCATCAGTTGTTTGCATCAGAGCGACAATTTTTGAGATAGTTATTAAAACTGTTTAAAGGTTGTCAAACGTTGTTTCTCGTTGTATATCCTTTAATTCTAGAGTTAAATTGATAAATAACGTGTACGAATTTGTTTAACGCATTTGTTTTGGTTACTCAACGTCTCCGTTCTCGGTGTAGCCTACATATTGCGTTTTTTTTTAATTTGCTTACCGGGCTAAAGGTTAGCATGTTTAAAATACGTAAGTCGTTTTGTTCATCAAATTTAAGTAGATAACTCATCAGTTGTTTGCATCAGAGCGATAATTTTTGAGATAGTTACTAAAACTGTTTAAAGGTTGTCAAACGTTGTTTCTCGTCTGTATATCCTTTAATTCTAGAGTTAAATTGATAAATAACGTGTACGAATTTATTTAACGCATTTGTTTTGGTTACTCGACGTCTCCGTTCTCGTGTAGCCTACATATTGCGTTTTTTTTTTTTTAATTTGCTTACCGGACTAAAGGTTAGCATGTTTAAAATACGTAAGTCGTTTTGTTCATCATATTTAAGTAGATAACTCATCAGTTGTTTGCATCAGAGCGATAATTTTTGAGATAGTTATTAAAAACTGTTTAAAGGTTGTCAAACGTTGTTTCTCGTTGTATATCCTTTAATTCTAGAGTTAAATTGATAAATAACGTGTACGAATTTGTTTAACGCATTTGGTTTTGGTTACTCGACGTCTCCGTTCTCGTGTAGCCTACATATTGCGTTTTTTTTTTTAATTTGCTTACCGGGGCTAAAGGTTAGCATGTTAAAATACGTAAGTCGTTTTGTTCATCATATTTAAGTAGATAACTCATCAGTTGTTTGCATTAGAGCGATAATTTTTGAGATAGTTATTAAAACTGTTTAAAGGTTGTCAAACGTTGTTTCTCGTTGTATATCCTTTAATTCTAGAGTTAAATTGATAAATAACGTGTACGAATTTGTTTAACGCATTTGTTTTGGTTACTCGACGTCTCCGTCTCGTGTAGCCTACATATTGCGTTTTTTTTTTAATTTGCTTACCGGGCTAAAGGGTTAGCATGTTTAAAATACGTAAGATCGTTGTGTTCATCATATTTAAGTAGATAACTCATCAGTTGTTTGCATCAGAGCGATAATTTTTGAGATAGTTATTAAAACTGTTTAAAGGTTGTCAAACGTTGTTTCTCGTTGTATATCCTTTAATTCTAGAGTTTAAATTGATAATAACGTGTACGAATTTGTTTAACGCATTTGTTTTGGTTACTCGACGTCTCCGTTCTCGTGTAGCCTACATATTGCGTTTTTTTTTTAATTTGCTTACCGGGCTAAAGGTTAGCATGTTTAAAATACGTAAGTCGTTTTGTTCATCAAATTTAAGTAGATAACTCATCAGTTGTTTGCATCAGAGCGATAATTTTTTGAGATAGTTAGTTAAAACTGTTTAAAGGTTGTCAAACGTTTGTTTCTCGTTGTATATCCTTTAATTCTAGAGTTAAATTGATAAATAACGTGTACGAATTTGTTTAACGCATTTGTTTTGGTTACTCGACGTCTCCGTTCTCGTGTAGCCTACATATTGCGTTTTTTTTTTAATTTGCTTACCGGGCTAAAGGTTAGCATGTTTAAAATACGTAAGTCGTTTTGTTCATCAAATTTAAGTAGATAACTCATCAGTTGTTTGCATCAGAGCGATAATTTTTGAGATAGTTATTAAAACTGTTTAAAGGTTGTCAAACGTTTGTTTCTCGTTGTATATCCTTTAATTCTAGAGTTAAATTGATAAATAACGTGTACGAATTTGTTTAGCGCATTTGTTTTGGTTACTCGACGTCTCCGTTCTCGTGTAGCCTACATATTGCGTTTTTTTTTTAATTTGCTTACCGGGCTAAAGGTTAGCATGCTTAAAATACGTAGGTCGTTTTGTTCAACAAATTTAAGTAGATAACTCATCAGTTGTTTGCATCAGAGTGATAATTTTTGAGATAGTTATTAAAACTGTTTAAAGGTTGTCAAACGTTGTTTCTCGTTGTATATCCTTTAATTCTAGAGTTTAAATTGATAAATAACGTGTACGAATTTGTTTAACGCATTGTTTTGGTTACTCGACGTCTCCGTTCTCGTGTAGCCTACATATTGCGTTTTTTTTTTTAATTTGCTTACCGGGCTAAAGGTTAGCATGTTTAAAATACGTAAGTCGTTTTGTTCAACAAATTTAAGTAGATAACTCATCAGTTGTTTGCATCAGAGCGACAATTTTTGAGATAGTTATTAAAACTGTTTAAAGGTTGTCAAACGTTGTTTCTCGTTGTATATCCTTTAATTCAGAGTTAAATTGATAAATAACGTGTACGAATTTGTTTAACGCATTTGTTTTGGTTACTCGACGTCTCCGTTCTCGTGTAGCCTACATATTGCGTTTTTTTTTAATTTGCTTACCGGGCTAAAGGTTAGCATGTTTAAAATACGTAAGTCGTTTTGTTCATCATATTTAAGTAGATACTCATCAGTTGTTTGCTTCAGAGCGATAATTTTTGAGATAGTTTATTAAAACTGTTTAAAGGTTGTCAAACGTTGTTTCTCGTTGTATATCCGTTTAATTCTAGAGTTAAATTGATAAATAACGTGTACGAATTTGTTTAACGCACTTTGTTTTGGTTACTCGACGTCTCCGTTCTCGTGTAGCCTACATATTGCGTTTTTTTTTTTTTTACTTTGCTTACCGGGCTAAAGGTTAGCATGTTTAAAATACGTAAGTCGTTTTGTTCATCATATTAAGTAGATAACTCATCAGTTGTTTGCATCAGAGCGATAATTTTGAGATATTTATTAAAACTGTTTAAAGGTTGTCAAACGTTGTTTCTCGTTGTATATCCTTTAATTCTAGAGTTAAATTGATAAATAACGTGTACGAATTTGTTTAACGCATTTGTTTTGGTTACTCGACGTCTCCGTTCTCGTTGTAGCCTACATATTGCGTTTTTTTTTTAATTTGCTTACCGGGCTAAAGGTTAGCATGTTTAAAATACGTAAGTCGTTTTGTTCATCATATTTAAGTAGATAACTCATCAGTTGTTTGCATCAGAGCGATAATTTTTGAGATAGTTATTAAAACTGTTTAAAGGTTGTCAAACGTTGTTTCTCGTTGTATATCCTTTAATTCTAGAGTTAAATTGATAAATAACGTGTACGAATTTGTTTTAACGCATTTGTTTTGGTTACTCGACGTCTCCGTTCTCGTGTAGCCTACATATTGCGTTTTTATACTCAGTTGAGCAGAGCTCACAGAGTATATTAAGTTTGATTTGATAACGGTTGGTTGTACATATATAAAGGAATCTGAGATAGATATAGACTTCCATATATCAAAATAATCAGGATCGAAAAAAATTTGATTGAGCCATGTCCGTCCGTCCGTCCGTCCGTCCGTCCGTCCGTCCGTCCGTCCGTCCGTCGTCCGTCCGTTAACACGATAACTTGAGTAAATTTTGAGTTATCTTGATGAAATTTGGTATGTAGGTTCCTGAGCACTCATCTCAGATCGCTATTTAAAATGAACGATATCGGACTATAACCACGCCCACTTTTTCGGTATCGAAAATTTCGAAAAACCGAAAAAGTGCGATAACTCATTACAAAAGACAGATAAAGCGACGAAACTTGGTAGATAGGTTGACGTTATGACGCAGAATAGAAAATTAGTAAGATTTTGGACAATGGGCGTGGCCCCGCCCACTTTTACAAGAAGGTAATTTAAAAGTTTTGCAAGCTGTAATTTGGCAGTCGTTGAAGATATCATGATGAAATTTGGCAGGAACGTTACTACTATTACTCTATATGTGCTAAATAAAAATTAGCAAAATTGGATTAAGAACACGCCCACTTTTTAAAAAAAAAATTTTTTAAATTCAAATTTTAACAAAAAATTTAATATCTTTACTGTATATAAGTAAATTAAGTCAAAATTCAACTCCAGTAATGATATGATGCAACAAAATACAAAAATAAAAGAAAATTTCAAAATGGGCGTGGCTCCGCCCATTTTCATTTAGTTTGTCTAGAATACTTTTATTGCCATAAGTCGAACAAAAATTTACCAATCCTTCTCTAATTTGGTAGGAGCATAGATTCTATGACGGTAACTGTTCTCTGTGAAAATGGGCGAAATCGATGGAAGCCACGCCCAGTTTTTATACACAGTCCACGGTCTGTCCTTCCGCTCGGCCATTAACACAATAACTTGAGCAAAATCCGATATATCTTTACTAAACTTAGCCCACGTACTTACCTGAGCTCACTTTTTCTTGGTATAAAAAATGGGCGAAATCTGACCATAACCACGCCCACTTTATCGATATCGAAAATTACGAAAAATGAAAAAAAATGCCATAATTCTATACCAAATACGAAAAAAGGGATGAAACATGGTAACTGGATTGGTTTGTTGACGCAAAATATAACTTTGGAAAAATCTTTGTAAAATGGGTGTGACACCTACCATATTAAGTAGAAGAAAATGAAAAAGTTCTACAAGGCGAAATCAACAGCCCTTGGAATCTTGGCAGGAATACTGTTAGTGGTATTGCATATATAAATAAATTAGCAGTACCCGACAGATGATTTTCTGGATCACCTGGTCCACATTTTGGTGGATATCACGAGAACGCCTTCACATATACATCTAAGGGCCACTCGCTTTTAAAACCCTCATTAATACCTTTAATTTGATATCCATATCGTACAAAAACATACCAGAGTCACCCCTGTCCCACCCTAATGGCGATATCTCGAAAAGGCGTCCACCTATAGAACTAATGCCCCTCTCTCTTAAAATGCTCAGTAACACCTTTCGTTTGATACCCATATCGTCCAAACATTCTAGAGTAACCCCTGGCCCACCCAAATGGCGATATCTCGAAAAGGCGTCCACCTATAGACCTAGTGTCCACTCCCTCTTAAAATGCTCAGTAACACCTTTCGTTTGATACCCATATCGTACAAACATTCTAGAGTCACCCCTGGCCCACCCTAATGGCAATATCTCGAAAAGGCGTCCACCTATAGACCTAATGCCCACTCCCTCTTAAAATGCTCAGTAACAGCTTTCGTTTGATACCCATATCGTACAAACATTCTAGAGTCACACCTGGCCCACCCTAATGGCGATATTTCGAAAAGGCGTCCACCTATAGAACTAAGGATTACTCCCTTTTAAAATACTCATTACCACCTTTCATTTGATACCCATATCGTACAAACACATTCTAGAGTCACCCTGGCCCACCCTAATGGCGATATCTCGAAAAGGCGTCCACCTATAGACCTAATGTCCACTCCCTCTTAAAATGCTCAGTAACACCTTTCGTTTGATACCCATATCGTACAAACATTCTAGAGTCACCCCTGGCCCACCCTAATGGCGATATCTCGAAAAGGCGTCCACCTATAGACCTAATGTACACTCCCTCTTAAAATGCTCAGTAACACCTTTCGTTTGATACCCATATCATACAAACATTCTAGAGTCACCCCTGTCCCACCCTAATGGCGATATCTCGAAAAGGCGTCCACCTATAGACCTAATGCCCACTCCCTCTTAAAATGCTCAGTAACACCTTTCGTTTGATACCCATATCGTACAAACATTCTAGAGTCACACCTGGCCCACCCTAATGGCGATATCTCGAAAAGGCGTCCACCTATAGAACTAAGGATTACTCCCTTTTAAAATACTCATTACCACCTTTCATTTGATACCCATATCGTACAAACACATTCTAGAGTCACCCTGGCCCACCCTAATGGCGATATCTCGAAAAGGCGTCCACCTATAGACCTAATGCCCACTCCCTCTTAAAATGCTCAGTAACACCTTTCGTTTGATACCCATACCGTACAAACATTCTAGAGTCACCCTTGGTCCAGCTTTATGGCGATATCTCGAAAAGGCGTCCACCTATAGAACTAAGGATTACTCCCTTTTAAAATACTCATTACCACCTTTCATTTGATACCCATATCGTACAAACACATTCTAGAGTCACCCTGGCCCACCCTAATGGCGATATCTCGAAAAGGCATCCACCTATAGACCTAATGCCCACTCCCTCTTAAAATGCTCAGTAACACCTTTCGTTTGATACCCATATCGTACAAACATTCTAGAGTCACCCTTGGTCCACCTTTATGGCGATATCTCGAAAAGGCGTCCACCTATAGAACTAAGGATTACTCCCTTTTAAAATACTCCTTACCACCTTTCATTTGATACCCATATCGTACAAACACATTCTAGAGTCACCCCTGGCCCACCCTAATGGCGATATCTCGAAAAGGCGTCCACCTATAGACCTAATGCCCACTCCCTCTTAAAATGCTCAGTAACACCTTTCGTTTGATACCCATATCGTACAAACATTCTAGAGTCACCCCTGGCCCACCCTAATGGCGATATCTCGAAAGGGCGTCCACCTATAGACCTAATGCCCACTCCCTCTTAAAATGCTCAGTAACACCTTTCGTTTGATGCACATATCGTACAAACACATTCTAGAGTCACCCCTGGCCCACCCTAATGACGATATCTCGAAAAGGCGTCCACCTATAGACCTCATGCCCACTCCCTCTTAAAATGCTCAGTAACACCTTTCGTTTGATACCCATACCGTACAAACATTCTAGAGTCACCCCTGGCCCACCCTAATGGCGATATCTCGAAAAGGCGTCCACCTATAGACCTAATGCCCACTCCCTCTTAAAATGCTCAGTAACACCTTTCATTTGATTCCCATATCGTACAAACACATTCTAGAGACACCCCTGGTCCACCTTTATGACGATATCTCGAAACGGCGTCCACCTATGGAACTAAGGATCACTCCTTTTCAAAATACTCATTAACAGCTTTCATTTGATACCCATATCGTACAAACACATTCTAGAGACACCCCTGGTCCACCTTAATGGGGACATTTCGAAAAGGCGTCCACCGATAGACCTAAGGCCCACTCCCTCTTAAAATGCTCAGTAACACCTTTCATTTGATACCCATATCGTACAAACAAATTCTAGAGTCAGCCCTGGTCTACCTTTATGGCGATATCCCTAAATGGCGTTCATCCATAGAACTATGGCCTATTCTCTCTTAAAATACTCTTTAATACCTTTCATTTGATACACATGTTATACAACCACATTCCAGGGTTACCCCAGATTGATTTTCCTTATTTTGTCTCCATAGCTCTCAACTGAGTATGTTATGTTCGGTTACACCCGAACTTAGCCTTCCTTACTTGTTTTTTAATTTGCTTACCGGGCTAAAGGTTAGCATGTTTAAAATACGTAAGTCGTTTTGTTCAACATATTTAAGTAGATAACTCATCAGTTGTTTGCATCAGAGCGATAATTTTTGAGATAGTTATTAAAACTGTTTAAAGGTTGTCAAACGTTGTTTCTCGTTGTATATCCTTTAATTCTAGAGTTAAATTGATAAATAACGTGTACGAATTTGTTTAACGCATTTGTTTTGGTTACTCGACGTCTCCGTTCTCGTGTAGCCTACATATTGCGTTTTTTTTTTTAATTTGCTTACCGGGCTAAAGGTTAGCATGTTTAAAATACGTAAGTCGTTTTGTTCATCAAATTTAAGTAGATAACTCATCAGTTGTTTGCATCAGAGCGATAATTTTTGAGATAGTTATTAAAACTGTTTAAAGGTTGTCAAACGTTGTTTCTCGTTGTATATCCTTTAATTCTAGAGTTAAATTGATAAATAACGTGTACGAATTTGTTTAACGCATTTGTTTTGGTTACTCGACGTCTCCGTTCTCGTGTAGCCTACATATTGCGTTTTTTTTTTTAATTTGCTTACCGGGCTAAAGGTTAGCATGTTTAAAATACGTAAGTCGTTTTGTTCATCAAATTTAAGTAGATAACTCATCAGTTGTTTGCATCAGAGCGATAATTTTTGAGATAGTTATTAAAACTGTTTAAAGGTTGTCAAACGTTGTTTCTCGTTGTATATCCTTTAATTCTAGAGTTAAATTGATAAATAACGTGTTCGAATTTGTTTAACGCATTTGTTTTGGTTACTCGACGTCTCCGTTCTCGTGTAGCCTACATATTGCGTTTTTTTTTTTAATTTGCTTACCGGGCTAAAGGTTAGCATGTTTAAAATACGTAAGTCGTTTTGTTCATCATATTTAAGTAGATAACTCATCAGTTGTTTGCATCAGAGCGATAATTTTTGAGATAGTTATTAAAACTGTTTAAAGGTTGTCAAACGTTGTTTCTCGTTGTATATCCTTTAATTCTAGAGTTAAATTGATAAATAACGTGTACGAATTTGTTTAACGGATTTGTTTTGGTTACTCGACGTCTCCGTTCTCGTGTAGCCTACATATTGCGTTTTTTTTAATTTGCTTACCGGGCTAAAGGTTAGCATGCTTAAAATACGTAAGTCGTTTTGTTCAACAAATTTAAGTAGATAACTCATCAGTTGTTTGCATCAGAGCGACAATTTTTGAGATAGTTATTAAAACTGTTTAAAGGTTGTCAAACGTTGTTTCTCGTTGTATATCCTTTAATTCTAGAGTTAAATTGATAAATAACGTATACGAATTTGTTTAACGCATTTGTTTTGGTTACTCGACGTCTCCGTTCTCGTGTAGCCTACATATTGCGTTTTTTTTTAATTTGCTTACCGGGCTAAAGGTTAGCATGTTTAAAATACGTAAGTCGTTTTGTTCATCATATTTAGGTAGATAACTCATCAGTTGTTTGCATCAGAGCGATAATTTTTGAGATAGTTATTAAAAATGTTTAAAGGTTGTCAAACGTTGTTTCTCGTTGTATATCCTTTAATTCTAGAGTTAAATTGATAAATAACGTGTACGAATTTGTTTAACGCATTTGTTTTGGTTACTCGACGTCTCCGTTCTCGTGTAGCCTACATATTGCGTTTTTTTTTTAATTTGCTTACCGGGCTAAAGGTTAGCATGTTTAAAATACGTAAGTCGTTTTGTTCATCATATTTAAGTAGATAACTCATCAGTTGTTTGCATCAGAGCGATAATTTTTGAGATAGTTATTAAAACTGTTTAAAGGTTGTCAAACGTTGTTTCTCGTTGTATATCCTTTAATTCTAGAGTTAAATTGATAAATAACGTGTACGAATTTGTTTAACGCATTTGTTTTGGTTACTCGATGTCTCCGTTCTCGTGTAGCCTACATATTGTGTTTTTTTTTTTAATTTGCTTACCGGGCTAAAGGTTAGCATGTTTAAAATACGTAAGTCGTTGTGTTCATCATATTTAAGTAGATAACTCATCAGTTGTTTGCATCAGAGCGATAATTTTTGAGATAGTTATTAAAACTGTTTAAAGGTTGTCAAACGTTGTTTCTCGTTGTATATCCTTTAATGCTAGAGTTAAATTGATAAATAACGTGTACGAATTTGTTTAACGCATTTGTTTTGGTTACTCGACGTCTCCGTTCTCGTGTAGCCTACATATTGCGTTTTTTTTTAATTTGCTTACCGGGCTAAAGGTTAGCATGTTTAAAATACGTAAGTCGTTTTGTTCATCAAATTTAAGTAGATAACTCATCAGTTGTTTGCATCAGAGCGATAATTTTTGAGATAGTTATTAAAACTGTTTAAAGGTTGTCAAACGTTGTTTCTCGTTGTATATCCTTTAATTCTAGAGTTAAATTGATAAATAACGTGTACGAATTTGTTTAACGCATTTGTTTTGGTTACTCGACGTCTCCGTTCTCGTGTAGCCTACATATTGCGTTTTTTTTAATTTGCTTACCGGGCTAAAGGTTAGCATGTTTAAAATACGTAAGTCGTTTTGTTCATCAAATTTAAGTAGATAACTCATCAGTTGTTTGCATCAGAGCGATAATTTTTGAAATAGTTATTAAAACTGTTTAAAGGTTGTCAAACGTTGTTTCTCGTTGTATATCCTTTAATTCTAGAGTTAAATTGATAACTAACGTGTACGAATTTGTTTAACGCATTTGTTTTGGTTACTCGACGTCTCCGTTCTCGTGTAGCCTACATATTGCGTTTTTTTTTTAATTTGCTTACCGGGCTAAAGGTTAGCATGTTTAAAATACGTAAGTCGTTTTGTTCATCAAATTTAAGTAGATAACTCATCAGTTGTTTCCATCAGAGCGATAATTTTTGAGATAGTTATTAAAACTGTTTAAAGATTGTCAAACGTTGTTTCTCGTTGTATATCCTTTAATTCTAGAGTTAAATTGATAAATAACGTGTACGAATTTGTTTAACGCATTTGTTTTGGTTACTCGACGTCTCCGTTCTCGTGTAGCCTACATATTGCGTTTTTTTTTTAATTTGCTTACCGGGCTAAAGGTTAGCATGTTTAAAATACGTAAGTCGTTTTGTTCATCATATTTAAGTAGATAACTCATCAGTTGTTTGCATCAGAGCGATAATTTTTGAGATAGTTATTAAAACTGTTTAAAGGTTGTCAAACGTTGTTTCTCGTTGTATATCCTTTAATTCTAGAGTTAAATTGATAAATAACGTGTACGAATTTGTTTAACGCATTTGTTTTGGTTACTCGACGTCTCCGTTCTCGTGTAGCCTACATATTGCGTTTTTTTTTTAATTTGCTTACCGGGCTAAAGGTTAGCATGTTTAAAATACGTAAGTCGTTTTGTTCATCAAATTTAAGTAGATAACTCATCAGTTGTTTGCATCAGAGCGATAATTTTTGAGATAGTTATTAAAACTGTTTAAAGGTTGTCAAACGTGGTTTCTCGTTGTATATCCTTTAATTCTAGAGTTAAATTGATAAATAACGTGTACGAATTTGTTTAACGCATTTGTTTTGATTACTCGACGTCTCCGTTCTCGTGTAGCCTACATATTGCGTTTTTTTTTTTTAATTTGCTTACCGGGCTAAAGGTTAGCATGTTTAAAATACGTAAGTCGTTTTGTTCATCATATTTAAGTAGATAACTCATCAGTTGTTTGCATCAGAGCGACAATTTTTGAGATAGTTATTAAAACTGTTTAAAGGTTGTCAAAGGTTGTTTCTCGTTGTATATCCTTTAATTCTAGAGTTAAATTGATAAATAACGTGTACGAATTTGTTTAACGCATTTGTTTTGGTTACTCGACGTCTCCGTTCTCGTGTAGCCTACATATTGCGTTTTTTTTTTTAATTTGCTTACCGGGCTAAAGGTTAGCATGTTTAAAATACGTAAGTCGTTTTGTTCATCAAATTTAAGTAGATAACTCATCAGTTGTTTGCATCAGAGCGATAATTTTTGAGATAGTTATTAAAACTGTTTAAAGGTTGTCAAACGTTGTTTCTCGTTGTATATCCTTTAATTCTAGAGTTAAATTGATAAATAACGTGTACGAATTTGTTTAACGCATTTGTTTTGGTTACTCGACGTCTCCGTTCTCGTGTAGCCTACATATTGCGTTTTTTTTTTAATTTGCTTACCGGGCTAAAGGTTAGCATGTTTAAAATACGTAAGTCGTTTTGTTCAACAAATTTAAGTAGATAACTCATCAGTTGTTTGCATCAGAGCGACAATTTTTGAGATAGTTATTAAAACTGTTTAAAGGTTGTCAAACGTTGTTTCTCGTTGTATATCCTTTAATTCTAGAGTTAAATTGATAAATAACGTGTACGAATTTGTTTAACGCATTTGTTTTGGTTACTCGACGTCTCCGTTCTCGTGTAGCCTACATATTGCGTTTTTTTTTTAATTTGCTTACCGGGCTAAAGGTTAGCATGTTTAAAATACGTAAGTCGTTTTGTTCATCAAATTTAGGTAGATAACTCATCAGTTGTTTGCATCAGAGCGACAATTTTTGAGATAGTTATTAAAACTGTTTAAAGGTTGTCAAACGTTGTTTCTCGTTGTATATCCTTTAATTCTAGAGTTAAATTGATAACTAACGTGTACGAATTTGTTTAACGCATTTGTTTTGGTTACTCGACGTCTCCGTTCTCGTGTAGCCTACATATTGCGTTTTTTTTTTAATTTGCTTACCGGGCTAAAGGTTAGCATGTTTAAAATACGTAAGTCGTTTTGTTCAACAAATTTGAGTAGATAACTCATCAGTTGTTTGCATCAGAGCGACAATTTTTGAGATAGTTATTAAAACTGTTTAAAGGTTGTCAAACGTTGTTTCTCGTTGTATATCCTTTAATTCTAGAGTTAAATTTATAAATAACGTGTACGAATTTGTTTAACGCATTTGTTTTGGTTACTCGACGTCTCCGTTCTCGTGTAGCCTACATATTGCGTTTTTTTTTTAATTTGCTTACCGGGCTAAAGGTTAGCATGTTTAAAATACGTAAGTCGTTTTGTTCAAGAAATTTAAGTAGATAACTCATCAGTTGTTTGCATCAGAGCGATAATTTTTGAGATAGTTATTAAAACTGTTTAAAGGTTGTCAAACGTTGTTTCTCGTAGTATATCCTTTAATTCTAGAGTTAAATTGATAAATAACGTGTACGAATTTTTTTAACGCATTTGTTTTGGTTACTCGAAGTCTCCGTTCTCGTGTAGCCTACATATTGCGTTTTTTTTTTAATTTGCTTACCGGGCTAAAGGTTAGCATGTTTAAAATACGTAAGTCGTTTTGTTCATCATATTTAAGTAGATAACTCATCAGTTGTTTGCATCAGAGCGATAATTTTTGAGATAGTTATTAAAACTGTTTAAAGGTTGTCGAACGTTGTTTCTCGTTGTATATCCTTTAATTCTAGAGTTAAATTGATAAATAACGTGTACGAATTTGTTTAACGCATTTGTTTTGGTTACTCGACGTCTCCGTTCTCGTGTAGCCTACATATTGCGTTTTTTTTTTAATTTGCTTACCGGGCTAAAGGTTAGCATGTTTAAAATACGTAAGTCGTTTTGTTCATCAAATTTAAGTAGATAACTCATCAGTTGTTTGCATCAGAGCGATAATTTTTGAGATAGTTATTAAAACTGTTTAAAGGTTGTCAAACGTTGTTTCTCGTTGTATATCCTTTAATTCTAGAGTTAAATTGATAAATAACGTGTACGAATTTGTTCAACGCATTTGTTTTGGTTACTCGACGTCTCCGTTCTCGTGTAGCCTACATATTGCGTTTTTTTTTTAATTTGCTTACCGGGCTAAAGGTTAGCATGTTTAAAATACGTAAGTCGTTTTGTTCAACAAATTTAAGTAGATAACTCATCAGTTGTTTGCATCAGAGCGATAATTTTTGAGATAGTTATTAAAACTGTTTAAAGGTTGTCAAACGTTGTTTCTCGTTGTATATCCTTTAATTCTAGAGTTAAATTGATAAATAACGCGTACGAATTTGTTTAACGCATTTGTTTTGGTTACTCGACGTCTCCGTTCTCGTGTAGCCTACATATTGCGTTTTTTTTTTTAATTTGCTTACCGGGCTAAAGGTTAGCATGTTTAAAATACGTAAGTCGTTTTGTTCATCAAATTTAAGTAGATAACTCATCAGTTGTTTGCATCAGAGCGATAATTTTTGAGATAGTTATTAAAACTGTTTAAAGGTTGTCAAACGTTGTTTCTCGTTGTATATCCTTTAATTCTAGAATTAAATTGATAAATAACGTGTACGAATTTGTTTAACGCATTTGTTTTGGTTACTCGACGTCTCCGTTCTCGTGTAGCCTACATATTGGGTTTTTTTTTAATTTGCTTACCGGGCTAAAGGTTAGCATGTTTAAAATACGTAAGTCGTTTTGTTCATCAAATTTAAGTAGATAACTCATCAGTTGTTTGCATCAGAGCGACAATTTTTGAGATAGTTATTAAAACTGTTTAAAGGTTGTCAAACGTTGTTTCTCGTTGTATATCCTTTAATTCTAGAGATAAATTGATAAATAACGTGTACGAATTTGTTTAACGCATTTGTTTTGGTTACTCGACGTCTCCGTTCTCGTGTAGCCTACATATTGCGTTTTTTTTTTAATTTGCTTACCGGGCTAAAGGTTAGCATGTTTAAAATACGTAAGTCGTTTTGTTCAACAAATTTAAGTAGATAACTCATCAGTTGTTTGCATCAGAGCGACAATTTTTGAGATAGTTATTAAAACTGTTTAAAGGTTGTCAAACGTTGTTTCTCGTTGTATATCCTTTAATTCTAGAGTTAAATTGATAAATAACGTGTACGAATTTGTTTAACGCATTTGTTTTGGTTACTCGACGTCTCCGTTCTCGTGTAGCCTACATATTGCGTTTTTTTTTTAATTTGCTTACCGGGCTAAAGGTTAGCATGTTTAAAATACGTAAGTCGTTTTGTTCATCAAATTTAAGTAGATAACTCATCAGTTGTTTGCATCAGAGCGACAATTTTTGAGATAGTTATTAAAACTGTTTAAAGGTTGTCAAACGCTGTTTCTCGTTGTATATCCTTTAATTCTAGAGTTAAATTGATAAATAACGTGTACGAATTTGTTTAACGCATTTGTTTTGGTTACTCGACGTCTCCGTTCTCGTGTAGCCTACATATTGCGTTTTTTTTTTAATTTGCTTACCGGGCTAAAGGTTAGCATGTTTAAAATACGTAAGTCGTTTTGTTCATCAAATTTAAGTAGATAACTCATCAGTTGTTTGCATCAGAGCGACAATTTTTGAGATAGTTATTAAAACTTTTTAAAGGTTGTCAAACGTTGTTTCTCGTTGTATATCCTTTAATTCTAGAGTTAAATTGATAAATAACGTGTACGAATTTGTTTAACGCATTTGTTTTGGTTACTCGACGTCTCCGTTCTCGTGTAGCCTACATATTGCGTTTTTTTTTAATTTGCTTACCGGGCTAAAGGTTAGCATGTTTAAAATACGTAAGTCGTTTTGTTCATCAAATTTAAGTAGATAACTCATCAGTTGTTTGCATCAGAGCGACAATTTTTGAGATAGTTATTAAAACTGTTTAAAGGTTGTCAAACGTTGTTTCTCGTTGTATATCCTTTAATTCTAGAGTTAAATTGATAAATAACGTGTACGAATTTGTTTAACGCATTTGTTTTGGTTACTCGACGTCTCCGTTCTCGTGTAGCCTACATATTGCGTTTTTTTTTAATTTGCTTACCGGGCTAAAGGTTAGCATGTTTAAAATACGTAAGTCGTTTTGTTCATCATATTTAAGTAGATAACTCATCAGTTGTTTGCATCAGAGCGATAATTTTTGAGATAGTTATTAAAACTGTTTAAAGGTTGTCAAACGTTGTTTCTCGTTGTATATCCTTTAATTCTAGAGTTAAATTGATAAATAACGTGTACGAATTTGTTTAACGCATTTGTTTTGGTTACTCGACGTCTCCGTTCTCGTGTAGCCTACATATTGCGTTTTTTTTTTAATTTGCTTACCGGGCTAAAGGTTAGCATGTTTAAAATACGTAAGTCGTTTTGTTCATCAAATTTAAGTAGATAACTCATCAGTTGTTTGCATCAGAGCGATAATTTTTGAGATAGTTATTAAAACTGTTTAAAGGTTGTCAAACGTGGTTTCTCGTTGTATATCCTTTAATTCTAGAGTTAAATTGATAAATAACGTGTACGAATTTGTTTAACGCATTTGTTTTGGTTACTCGACGTCTCCGTTCTCGTGTAGCCTACATATTGCGTTTTTTTTTTTTAATTTGCTTACCGGGCTAAAGGTTAGCATGTTTAAAATACGTAAGTCGTTTTGTTCATCATATTTAAGTAGATAACTCATCAGTTGTTTGCATCAGAGCGACAATTTTTGAGATAGTTATTAAAACTGTTTAAAGGTTGTCAAAGGTTGTTTCTCGTTGTATATCCTTTAATTCTAGAGTTAAATTGATAAATAACGTGTACGAATTTGTTTAACGCATTTGTTTTGGTTACTCGACGTCTCCGTTCTCGTGTAGCCTACATATTGCGTTTTTTTTTTTAATTTGCTTACCGGGCTAAAGGTTAGCATGTTTAAAATACGTAAGTCGTTTTGTTCATCAAATTTAAGTAGATAACTCATCAGTTGTTTGCATCAGAGCGATAATTTTTGAGATAGTTATTAAAACTGTTTAAAGGTTGTCAAACGTTGTTTCTCGTTGTATATCCTTTAATTCTAGAGTTAAATTGATAAATAACGTGTACGAATTTGTTTAACGCATTTGTTTTGGTTACTCGACGTCTCCGTTCTCGTGTAGCCTACATATTGCGTTTTTTTTTTAATTTGCTTACCGGGCTAAAGGTTAGCATGTTTAAAATACGTAAGTCGTTTTGTTCATCAAATTTAAGTAGATAACTCATCAGTTGTTTGCATCAGAGCGATAATTTTTGAGATAGTTATTAAAACTGTTTAAAGGTTGTCAAACGTGGTTTCTCGTTGTATATCCTTTAATTCTAGAGTTAAATTGATAAATAACGTGTACGAATTTGTTTAACGCATTTGTTTTGGTTACTCGACGTCTCCGTTCTCGTGTAGCCTACATATTGCGTTTTTTTTTTTTAATTTGCTTACCGGGCTAAAGGTTAGCATGTTTAAAATACGTAAGTCGTTTTGTTCATCATATTTAAGTAGATAACTCATCAGTTGTTTGCATCAGAGCGACAATTTTTGAGATAGTTATTAAAACTGTTTAAAGGTTGTCAAAGGTTGTTTCTCGTTGTATATCCTTTAATTCTAGAGTTAAATTGATAAATAACGTGTACGAATTTGTTTAACGCATTTGTTTTGGTTACTCGACGTCTCCGTTCTCGTGTAGCCTACATATTGCGTTTTTTTTTTAATTTGCTTACCGGGCTAAAGGTTAGCATGTTTAAAATACGTAAGTCGTTTTGTTCATCAAATTTAAGTAGATAACTCATCAGTTGTTTGCATCAGAGCGACAATTTTTGAGATAGTTATTAAAACTTTTTAAAGGTTGTCAAACGTTGTTTCTCGTTGTATATCCTTTAATTCTAGAGTTAAATTGATAAATAACGTGTACGAATTTGTTTAACGCATTTGTTTTGGTTACTCGACGTCTCCGTTCTCGTGTAGCCTACATATTGCGTTTTTTTTTAATTTGCTTACCGGGCTAAAGGTTAGCATGTTTAAAATACGTAAGTCGTTTTGTTCATCAAATTTAAGTAGATAACTCATCAGTTGTTTGCATCAGAGCGACAATTTTTGAGATAGTTATTAAAACTGTTTAAAGGTTGTCAAACGTTGTTTCTCGTTGTATATCCTTTAATTCTAGAGTTAAATTGATAAATAACGTGTACGAATTTGTTTAACGCATTTGTTTTGGTTACTCGACGTCTCCGTTCTCGTGTAGCCTTCATATTGCGTTTTTTTTTAATTTGCTTACCGGGCTAAAGGTTAGCATGTTTAAAATACGTAAGTCGTTTTGTTCATCATATTTAAGTAGATAACTCATCAGTTGTTTGCATCAGAGCGATAATTTTTGAGATAGTTATTAAAACTGTTTAAAGGTTGTCAAACGTTGTTTCTCGTTGTATATCCTTTAATTCTAGAGTTAAATTGATAAATAACGTGTACGAATTTGTTTAACGCATTTGTTTTGGTTACTCGACGTCTCCGTTCTCGTGTAGCCTACATATTGCGTTTTTTTTTTAATTTGCTTACCGGGCTAAAGGTTAGCATGTTTAAAATACGTAAGTCGTTTTGTTCATCAAATTTAAGTAGATAACTCATCAGTTGTTTGCATCAGAGCGATAATTTTTGAGATAGTTATTAAAACTGTTTAAAGGTTGTCAAACGTGGTTTCTCGTTGTATATCCTTTAATTCTAGAGTTAAATTGATAAATAACGTGTACGAATTTGTTTAACGCATTTGTTTTGGTTACTCGACGTCTCCGTTCTCGTGTAGCCTACATATTGCGTTTTTTTTTTTTAATTTGCTTACCGGGCTAAAGGTTAGCATGTTTAAAATACGTAAGTCGTTTTGTTCATCATATTTAAGTAGATAACTCATCAGTTGTTTGCATCAGAGCGACAATTTTTGAGATAGTTATTAAAACTGTTTAAAGGTTGTCAAAGGTTGTTTCTCGTTGTATATCCTTTAATTCTAGAGTTAAATTGATAAATAACGTGTACGAATTTGTTTAACGCATTTGTTTTGGTTACTCGACGTCTCCGTTCTCGTGTAGCCTACATATTGCGTTTTTTTTTTTAATTTGCTTACCGGGCTAAAGGTTAGCATGTTTAAAATACGTAAGTCGTTTTGTTCATCAAATTTAAGTAGATAACTCATCAGTTGTTTGCATCAGAGCGATAATTTTTGAGATAGTTATTAAAACTGTTTAAAGGTTGTCAAACGTTGTTTCTCGTTGTATATCCTTTAATTCTAGAGTTAAATTGATACATAACGTGTACGAATTTGTTTAACGCATTTGTTTTGGTTACTCGACGTCTCCGTTCTCGTGTAGCCTACATATTGCGTTTTTTTTTTAATTTGCTTACCGGGCTAAAGGTTAGCATGTTTAAAATACGTAAGTCGTTTTGTTCAACAAATTTAAGTAGATAACTCATCAGTTGTTTGCATCAGAGCGACAATTTTTGAGATAGTTATTAAAACTGTTTAAAGGTTGTCAAACGTTGTTTCTCGTTGTATATCCTTTAATTCTAGAGTTAAATTGATAAATAACGTGTACGAATTTGTTTAACGCATTTGTTTTGGTTACTCGACGTCTCCGTTCTCGTGTAGCCTACATATTGCGTTTTTTTTTTAATTTGCTTACCGGGCTAAAGGTTAGCATGTTTAAAATACGTAAGTCGTTTTGTTCATCAAATTTAGGTAGATAACTCATCAGTTGTTTGCATCAGAGCGACAATTTTTGAGATAGTTATTAAAACTGTTTAAAGGTTGTCAAACGTTGTTTCTCGTTGTATATCCTTTAATTCTAGAGTTAAATTGATAAATAACGTGTACGAATTTGTTTAAGGCATTTGTTTTGGTTACTCGACGTCTCCGTTCTCGTGTAGCGTACATATTGCGTTTTTTTTTTAATTTGCTTACCGGGCTAAAGGTTAGCATGTTTAAAATACGTAAGTCGTTTTGTTCATCATATTTAAGTAGATAACTCATCAGTTGTTTGCATCAGAGCGATAATTTTTGAGATAGTTATTAAAACTGTTTAAAGGCTGTCAAACGTTGTTTCTCGTTGTATATCCTTTAATTCTAGAGTTAAATTGATAAATAACGTGTACGAATTTGTTTAACGCATTTGTTTTGGTTACTCGACGTCTCCGTTCTCGTGTAGCCTAAATATTGCGTTTTTTTTTAATTTGCTTACCGGGCTAAATGTTAGCATGTTTAAAATACGTAAGTCATTTTGTTCAACAAATTTAAGTAGATAACTCATCAGTTGTTTGCATCAGAGCGACAATTTTTGAGATAGTTATTAAAACTGTTTAAAGGTTGTCAAACGTTGTTTCTCGTTGTATATCCTTTAATTCTAGAGTTAAATTGATAAATAACGTGTACGAATTTGTTTAACGCATTTGTTTTGGTTACTCGACGTCTCCGTTCTCGTGTAGCCTACATATTGCGTTTTTTTTTTAATTTGGTTACCGGGCTAAAGGTTAGCATGTTTAAAATACGTAAGTCGTTTTGTTCAACAAATTTGAGTAGATAACTCATCAGTTGTTTGCATCAGAGCGACAATTTTTGAGATAGTTATTAAAACTGTTTAAAGGTTGTCAAACGTTGTTTCTCGTTGTATATCCTTTAATTCTAGAGTTAAATTTATAAATAACGTGTACGAATTTGTTTAACGCATTTGTTTTGGTTACTCGACGTCTCCGTTCTCGTGTAGCCCACATATTGCGTTTTTTTTTTAATTTGCTTACCGGGCTAAAGGTTAGCATGTTTAAAATACGTAAGTCGTTTTGTTCAAGAAATTTAAGTAGATAACTCATCAGTTGTTTGCATCAGAGCGATAATTTTTGAGATAGTTATTAAAACTGTTTAAAGGTTGTCAAACGTTGTTTCTCGTAGTATATCCTTTAATTCTAGAGTTAAATTGATAAATAACGTGTACGAATTTTTTTAACGCATTTGTTTTGGTTACTCGACGTCTCCGTTCTCGTGTAGCCTACATATTGCGTTTTTTTTTTAATTTGCTTACCGGGCTAAAGGTTAGCATGTTTAAAATACGTAAGTCGTTTTGTTCATCATATTTAAGTAGATAACTCATCAGTTGTTTGCATCAGAGCGATAATTTTTGAGATAGTTATTAAAACTGTTTAAAGGTTGTCGAACGTTGTTTCTCGTTGCATATCCTTTAATTCTAGAGTTAAATTGATAAATAACGTGTACGAATTTGTTTAACGCATTTGTTTTGGTTACTCGACGTCTCCGTTCTCGTGTAGCCTACATATTGCGTTTTTTTTTTAATTTGCTTACCGGGCTAAAGGTTAGCATGTTTAAAATACGTAAGTCGTTTTGTTCATCAAATTTAAGTAGATAACTCATCAGTTGTTTGCATCAGAGCGATAATTTTTGAGATAGTTATTAAAACTGTTTAAAGGTTGTCAAACGTTGTTTCTCGTTGTATATCCTTTAATTCTAGAGTTAAATTGATAAATAACGTGTACGAATTTGTTTAACGCATTTGTTTTGGTTACTCGACGTCTCCGTTCTCGTGTAGCCTACATATTGCGTTTTTTTTTTAATTTGCTTACCGGGCTAAAGGTTAGCATGTTTAAAATACGTAAGTCGTTTTGTTCAACAAATTTAAGTAGATAACTCATCAGTTGTTTGCATCAGAGCGACAATTTTTGAGATAGTTATTAAAACTGTTTAAAGGTTGTCAAACGTTGTTTCTCGTTGTATATCCTTTAATTCTAGAGTTAAATTGATAAATAACGTGTACGAATTTGTTTAACGCATTTGTTTTGGTTACTCGACGTCTCCGTTCTCGTGTAGCCTACATATTGCGTTTTTTTTTAATTTGCTTACCGGGCTAAAGGTTAGCATGTTTAAAATACGTAAGTCGTTTTGTTCATCATATTTAAGTAGATAACTCATCAGTTGTTTGCATCAGAGCGATAATTTTTGAGATAGTTATTAAAACTGTTTAAAGGTTGTCAAACGTTGTTTCTCGTTGTATATCCTTTAATTCTAGAGTTAAATTGATAAATAACGTGTACGAATTTGTTTAACGCATTTGTTTTGGTTACTCGACGTCTCCGTTCTCGTGTAGCCCACATATTGCGTTTTTTTTTTAATTTGCTTACCGGGCTAAAGGCTAGCATGTTTAAAATACGTAAGTCGTTTTGTTCATCAAATTTAAGTAGATAACTCATCAGTTGTTTGCATCAGAGCAACAATTTTTGAGATAGTTATTAAAACTGTTTAAAGGTTGTCAAACGTTGTTTCTCGTTGTATATCCTTTAATTCTAGAGTTAAATTGATAAATAACGTGTACGAATTTGTTTAACGCATTTGTTTTGGTTACTCGACGTCTCCGTTCTCGTGTAGCCTACATATTGCGTTTTTTTTTTAATTTGCTTACCGGGCTAAAGGTTAGCATGTTTAAAATTCGTAAGTCGTTTTGTTCATCAAATTTAAGTAGATAACTCATCAGTTATTTGCATCAGAGCGATAATTTTTGAGATAGTTATTAAAACTGTTTAAAGGTTGTCAAACGTTGTTTCTCGTTGTATATCCTTTAATTCTAGAGTTAAATTGATAAATAACGTGTACGAATTTGTTTAACGCATTTGTTTTGGTTACTCGACGTCTCCGTTCTCGTGTAGCCTACATATTGCGTTTTTTTTTTAATTTGCTTACCGGGCTAAAGGTTAGCATGTTTAAAATACGTAAGTCGTTTTGTTCATCAAATTTAAGTAGATAACTCATCAGTTGTTTGCATCAGAGCGACAATTTTTGAGATAGTTATTAAAACTGTTTAAAGGTTGTCAAACGTTGTTTCTCGTTGTATATTCTAGAGTTAAATTGATAAATAACGTGTACGAATTTGTTTAACGCATTTGTTTTGGTTACTCGACGTCTCCGTTCTCGTGTAGCATACATATTGCGTTTTTTTTTTTAATTTGCTTACCGGGCTAAAGGTTAGCATGTTTAAAATACGTAAGTCGTTTTGTTCATCAAATTTAAGTAGATAACTCATCAGTTGTTTGCATCAGAGCGATAATTTTTGAGATAGTTATTAAAACTGTTTAAAGGTTGTCAAACGTTGTTTCTCGTTGTATATCCTTTAATTCTAGAGTTAAATTGATAAATAACGTGTACGAATTTGTTTAACGCATTTGTTTTGGTTACTCGACGTCTCCGTTCTCGTGTAGCCTACATATTGCGTTTTTTTTTTAATTTGCTTACCGGGCTAAAGGTTAGCATGTTTAAAATACGTAAGTCGTTTTGTTCATCAAATTTAAGTAGATAACTCATCAGTTGTTTGCATCAGAGCGATAATTTTTGAGATAGTTATTAAAACTGTTTAAAGGTTGTCAAACGTTGTTTCTCGTTGTATATCCTTTAATTCTAGAGTTAAATTGATAAATAACGTGTACGAATTTGTTTAACGCATTTGTTTTGGTTACTCGACGTCTCCGTTCTCGTGTAGCCTACATATTGCGTTTTTTTTTTAATTTGCTTACCGGGCTAAAGGTTAGCATGTTTAAAATACGTAAGTCGTTTTGTTCATCATATTTAAGTAGATAACTCATCAGTTGTTTGCATCAGAGCGATAATTTTTGAGATAGTTTTTAAAACTGTTTAAAGGTTGTCAAACGTTGTTTCTCGTTGTATATCCTTTAATTCTAGAGTTAAATTGATAAATAACGTGTACGAATTTGTTTAACGCATTTGTTTTGGTTACTCGACGTCTCCGTTCTCGTGTAGCCCACATATTGCGTTTTTTTTTTAATTTGCTTACCGGGCTAAAGGTTAGCATGTTTAAAATACGTAAGTCGTTTTGTTCATCATATTTAAGTAGATAACTCATCAGTTGTTTGCATCAGAGCGATAATTTTTGAGATAGTTATTAAAACTGTTTAAAGGTTGTCAAACGTTGTTTCTCGTTGTATATCCTTTAATTCTAGAGTTAAATTGATAAATAACGTGTACGAATTTGTTTAACGCATTTGTTTTGGTTACTCGACGTCTCCGTTCTCGTGTAGCCTACATATTGCGTTTTTTTTTTTAATTTGCTTAGCGGGCTAAAGGTTAGCATGCTTAAAATACGTAAGTCGTTTTGTTCAACAAATTTAAGTAGATAACTCATCAGTTGTTTGCATCAGAGCGATAATTTTTGAGATAGTTATTAAAACTGTTTAAAGGTTGTCAAACGTTGTTTCTCGTTGTATATCCTTTAATTCTAGAGTTAAATTGATAAATAACGTGTACGAATTTGTTTAACGCATTTGTTTTGGTTACTCGACGTCTCCGTTCTCGTGTAGCCTACATATTGCGTTTTTTTTTTTAATTTGCTTACCGGGCTAAAGGTTAGCATGTTTAAAATACGTAAGTCGTTTTGTTCATCAAATTTAAGTAGATAACTCATCAGTTGTTTGCATCAGAGCGATAATTTTTGAGATAGTTATTAAAACTGTTTAAAGGTTGTCAAACGTTGTTTCTCGTTGTATATCCTTTAATTCTAGAGTTAAATTGATAAATAACGTGTACGAATTTGTTTAACGCATTTGTTTTGGTTACTCGACGTCTCCGTTCTCGTGTAGCCTACATATTGCGTTTTTTTTTAATTTGCTTACCGGGCTAAAGGTTAGCATGTTTAAAATACGTAAGTCATTTTGTTCATCAAATTTAAGTAGATAACTCATCAGCTGTTTGCATCAGAGCGACAATTTTTGAAATAGTTATTAAAACTGTTTAAAGGTTGTCAAACGTTGTTTCTCGTTGTATATCCTTTAATTCTAGAGTTAAATTGATAAATAACGTGTACGAATTTGTTTAACGCATTTGTTTTGGTTACTCGACGTCTCCGTTCTCGTGTAGCCTACATATTGCGTTTTTTTTTTAATTTGCTTACCGGGCTAAAGGTTAGCATGTTTAAAATACGTAAGTCGTTTTGTTCATCAAATTTAAGTAGATAACTCATCAGTTGTTTGCATCAGAGCGATAATTTTTGAGATAGTTATTAAAACTGTTTAAAGGTTGTCAAACGTTGTTTCTCGTTGTATATCCTTTACTTCTAGAGTTAAATTGATAAATAACGTGTACGAATTTGTTTAACGCATTTGTTTTGGTTACTCGACGTCTCCGTTCTCGTGTAGCCTACATATTGCGTTTTTTTTTAATTTGCTTACCGGGCTAAAGGTTAGCATGTTTAAAATACGTAAGTCGTTTTGTTCATCAAATTTAAGTAGATAACTCATCAGTTGTTTGCATCAGAGCGATAATTTTTGAGATAGTTATTAAAACTGTTTAAAGGTTGTCAAACGTTGTTTCTCGTTGTATATCCTTTAATTCTAGAGTTAGATTGATAAATAACGTGTACGAATTTGTTTAACGCATTTGTTTTGGTTACTCGACGTCTCCGTTCTCGTGTAGCCCACATATTGCGTTTTTTTTTAATTTGCTTACCGGGCTAAAGGTTAGCATGCTTAAAATACGTAAGTCGTTTTGTTCAACAAATTTAAGTAGATAACTCATCAGTTGTTTGCATCAGAGCGACAATTTTTGAGATAGTTATTAAAACGGTTTAAAGGTTGTCAAACGTTGTTTCTCGTTGTATATCCTTTAATTCTAGAGTTAAATTGATAAATAACGTGTACGAATTTGTTTAACGAATTTGTTTTGGTTACTCGACGTCTCCGTTCTCGTGTAGCCTACATATTGCGTTTTTTTTTTAATTTGCTTACCGGGCTAAAGGTTAGCATGTTTAAAATACGTAAGTCGTTTTGTTCATCAAATTTAAGTAGATAATTCATCAGTTGTTTGCATCAGAGCGATAATTTTTGAGATAGTTATTAAAACTGTTTAAAGGTTGTCAAACGTTGTTTCTCGTTGTATATCCTTTAATTCTAGAGTTAAATTGATAAATAACGTGTACGAATTTGTTTAACGAATTTGTTTTGGTTAATCGACGTCTCCGTTCTCGTGTAGCCCACATATTGCGTTTTTTTTTTAATTTGCTTACCGGGCTAAAGGTTAGCATGTTTAAAATACGTAAGTCGTTTTGTTCATCATATTTAAGTAGATAACTCATCAGTTGTTTGCATCAGAGCGATAATTTTTGAGATAGTTATTAAAATTGTTTAAAGGTTGTCAAACGTTGTTTCTCGTTGTATATCCTTTAATTCTAGAGTTAAATTGAAAAATAACGTGTACGAATTTGTTTAACGCATTTGTTTTGGTTACTCGACGTCCCCATTCTCGTGTAGCCTACATATTGCGTTTTTTTTTTAATTTGCTTACCGGGCTAAAGGTTAGCATGTTTAAAATACGTAAGTCGTTTTGTTCATCATATTTAAGTAGATAACTCATCAGTTGTTTGCATCAGAGCGATAATTTTTGAGATAGTTATTAAAACTGTTTAAAGGTTGTCAAACGTTGTTTCTCGTTGTATATCCTTTAATTCTAGAGTTAAATTGATAAATAACGTGTACGAATTTGTTTAACGCATTTGTTTTGGTTACTCGACGTCTCCGTTCTCGTGTAGCCTACATATTGCGTTTTTTTAAATTTGCTTACCGGGCTAAAGGTTAGCATGTTTAAAATACGTAAGTCGTTTTGTTCATCAAATTTAAGTAGATAACTCATCAGTTGTTTGCATCAGAGCGATAATTTTTGAGATAGTTATTAAAACTGTTTAAAGGTTGTCAAACGTTGTTTCTCGTTGTATATCCTTTAATTCTAGAGTTAAATTGATAAATAACGTGTACGAATTTGTTTAACGCATTTGTTTTGGTTACTCGACGTCCCCGTTCTCGTGTAGCCTACATATTGCGTTTTTTTTTTAATTTGCTTACCGGGCTGAAGGTTAGCATGTTTAAAATATGTAAGTCGTTTTGTTCATAAAATTTAAGTAGATAACTCATCAGTTGTTTGCATCAGAGCGATAATTTTTGAGATAGTTATTAAAACTGTTTAAAGGTTGTCAAACGTTGTTTCTCGTTGTATATCCTTTAATTCTAGAGTTAAATTGATAAATAACGTGTACGAATTTGTTTAACGCATTTGTTTTGGTTACTCGACGTCTCCGTTCTCGTGTAGCCTACATATTGCGTTTTTTTTTTTAATTTGCTTACCGGGCTAAAGGTTAGCATGTTTAAAATACGTAAGTCGTTTTGTTCAACAAATTTAAGTAGATAACTCATCAGTTGTTTGCATCAGAGCGATAATTTTTGAGATAGTTATTAAAACTGTTTAAAGGTTGTCAAACGTTGTTTCTCGTTGTATATCCTTTAATTCTAGAGTTAAATTGATAAATAACGTGTACGAATTTGTTTAACGCATTTGTTTTGGTTACTCGACGTCTCCGTTCTCGTGTAGCCTACATATTGCGTTTTTTTTTTAATTTGCTTACCGGGCTAAAGGTTAGCATGTTTAAAATACGTAAGTCGTTTTGTTCAACAAATTTGAGTAGATAACTCATCAGTTGTTTGCATCAGAGCGACAATTTTTGAGATAGTTATTAAAACTGTTTAAAGGTTGTCAAACGTTGTTTCTCGTTGTATATCCTTTAATTCTAGAGTTAAATTGATAAATAACGTGTACGAATTTGTTTAACGCATTTGTTTTGGTTACTCGACGTCTCCGTTCTCGTGTAGCCTACATATTGCGTTTTTTTTTTTAATTTGCTTACCGGGCTAAAGGTTAGCATGTTTAAAATACGTAAGTCGTTTTGTTCATCAAATTTAAGTAGATAACTCATCAGTTGTTTGCATCAGAGCGATAATTTTTGAGATAGTTATTAAAACTGTTTAAAGGTTGTCAAACGTTGTTTCTCGTTGTATATCCTTTAATTCTAGAGTTAAATTGATAAATAACGTGTACGAATTTGTTTAACGCATTTATTTTGGTTACTCGACGTCTCCGTTCTCGTGTAGCCTACATATTGCGTTTTTTTTTTAATTTGCTTACCGGGCTAAAGGTTAGCATGTTTAAAATACGTAAGTCGTTTTGTTCATCAAATTTAAGTAGATAACTCATCTGTTGTTTGCATCAGAGCGATAATTTTTGAGATAGTTATTAAAACTGTTTAAAGGTTGTCAAACGTTGTTTCTCGTTGTATATCCTTTAATTCTAGAGTTAAATTGATAAATAACGTGTACGAATTTGTTTAACGCATTTGTTTTGGTTACTCGACGTCTCCGTTCTCGTGTAGCCTACATATTGCGTTTTTTTTTAATTTGCTTACCGGGCTAAAGGTTAGCATGTTTAAAATACGTAAGTCGTTTTGTTCATCAAATCTAAGTAGATAACTCATCAGTTGTTTGCATCAGAGCGACAATTTTTGAGATAGTTATTAAAACTGTTTAAAGGTTGTCAAACGTTGTTTCTCGTTGTATATTCTTTAATTCTAGAGTTAAATTGATAAATAACGTGTACGAATTTGTTTAACGCATTTGTTTTGGTTACTCGACGTCTCCGTTCTCGTGTAGCCTACATATTGCGTTTTTTTTTTAATTTGCTTACCGGGCTAAAGGTTAGCATGCTTAAAATACGTAAGTCGTTTTGTTCATCAAATTAAAGTAGATAACTCATCAGTTGTTTGCATCAGAGCGATAATTTTTGAGATAGTTATTAAAACTGTTTAAAGGTTGTCAAACGTTGTTTCTCGTTGTATATCCTTTAATTCTAGAGTTAAATTGATAAATAACGTGTACGAATTTGTTTAACGCATTTGTTTTGGTTACTCGACGTCTCCGTTCTCGTGTAGCCTACATATTGCGTTTTTTTTTTAATTTGCTTACCGGGCTAAAGGTTAGCATGTTTAAAATGCGTAAGTCGTTTTGTTCATCAAACTTAAGTAGATAACTCATCAGTTGTTTGCATCAGAGCGATAATTTTTGAGATAGTTATTAAAACTGTTTAAAGGTTGTCAAACGTTGTTTCTCGTTGTATATCCTTTAATTCTAGAGTTAAATTGATAAATAACGTGTACGAATTTGTTTAACGCATTTGTTTTGGTTACTCGACGTCTCCGTTCTCGTGTAGCCTACATATTGCGTTTTTTTTTTTAATTTGCTTACCGGGCTAAAGGTTAGCATGTTTAAAATACGTAAGTCGTTTTGTTCATCAAATTTAAGTAGATAACTCATCAGTTGTTTGCATCAGAGCGATAATTTTGGAGATAGTTATTAAAACTGTTTAAAGGTTGTCAAACGTTGTTTCTCGTTGTATATCCTTTAATTCTAGAGTTAAATTGATAAATAACGTGTACGAATTTCTTTAACGCATTTGGTTTGGTTACTCGACGTCTCCGTTCTCGTGTAGCCTACATATTGCGTTTTTTTTTTAATTTGCTTACCGGGCTAAAGGTTAGCATGTTTAAAATACGTAAGTCGTTTTGTTCATCAAATTTAAGTAGATAACTCATCAGTTGTTTGCATCAGAGCGATAATTTTTGAGATAGTTATTAAAACTGTTTAAAGGTTGTCAAACGTTGTTTCTCGTTGTATATCCTTTAATTCTAGAGTTAAATTGATAAATAACGTGTACGAATTTGTTTAACGCATTTGTTTTGGTTACTCGACGTCTCCGTTCTCGTGTAGCCTACATATTGCGTTTTTTTTTTTAATTTGCTTACCGGGCTAAAGGTTAGCATGTTTAAAATACGTAAGTCGTTTTGTTCATCATATTTAAGTAGATAACTCATCAGTTGTTTGCATCAGAGCGATAATTTTTGAGATAGTTATTAAAACTGTTTAAAGGTTGTCAAACGTTGTTTCTCGTTGTATATCCTTTAATTCTAGAGTTAAATTGATAAATAACGTGTACGAATTTGTTTAACGCATTTGTTTTGGTTACTCGACGTCTCCGTTCTCGTGTAGCCTACATATTGCGTTTTTTTTTTAATTTGCTTACCGGGCTAAAGGTTAGCATGTTTAAAATACGTAAGTCGTTTTGTTCATCATATTTAAGTAGATAACTCATCAGTTGTTTGCATCAGAGCGATAATTTTTGAGATAGTTATTAAAACTGTTTAAAGGTTGTCAAACGTTGTTTCTCGTTGTATATCCTTTAATTCTAGAGTTAAATTGATAAATAACGTGTACGAATTTGTTTAATGCATTTTTTTTGGTTACTCGACGTCTCCGTTCTCGTGTAGCCTACATATTGCGTTTTTTTTTTAATTTGCTTACCGGGCTAAAGGTTAGCATGTTTAAAATACGTAAGTCGTTTTGTTCATCAAATTTAAGTAGATAACTCATCAGTTGTTTGCATCAGAGCGATAATTTTTGAGATAGTTATTAAAACTGTTTAAAGGTTGTCAAACGTTGTTTCTCGTTGTATATCCTTTAATTCTAGAGTTAAATTGATAAATAACGTGTACGAATTTGTTTAACGCATTTGTTTTGGTTACTCGACGTCTCCGTTCTCGTGTAGCCTACATATTGCGTTTTTTTTTTAATTTGCTTACCGGGCTAAAGGTTAGCAGGTTTAAAATACGTAAGTCGTTTTGTTCAACAAATTTGAGTAGATAACTCATCAGTTGTTTGCATCAGAGCGATAATTTTTGAGATAGTTATTAAAACTGTTTAAAGGTTGTCAAACGTTGTTCCTCGTTGTATATCCTTTAATTCTAGAGTTAAATTGATAAATAACGTGTACGAATTTGTTTAACGCATTTGTTTTGGTTACTCGACGTCTCCGTTCTCGTGTAGCCTACATATTGCGTTTTTTTTTAATTTGCTTACCGGGCTAAAGGTTAGCATGTTTAAAATACGTAAGTCGTTTTGTTCATCATATTTAAGTAGATAACTCATCAGTTGTTTGCATCAGAGCGATAATTTTTGAGATAGTTATTAAAACTGTTTAAAGGTTGTCAAACGTTGTTTCTCGTTGTATATCCTTTAATCCTAGAGTTAAATTGATAAATAACGTGTACGAATTTGTTTAACGCATTTGTTTTGGTTACTCGACGTCTCCGTTCTCGTGCAGCCTGCATATTGCGTTTTTTTTTTAATTTGCTTACCGGGTATATCAACATTCAAGTTGATATTTAAAAAATCTTTTTTTTTGATTTTGTTTTTAAAAATTTATATTTTGTTTATTTTTGAGTTTAGATATTTTCTAACTAATTAGAATTTTCTTTTTTTGAAGTTATTCAAAATTTTAAGTTAACACGAAAACTCAATTAAAATTATTTTAAAAATTAAAGTAAAGAGTACAAAGTAGTTAACACTATATTTACTCCCCCTCCAAGAAAATTTAAAACAAACAAATTATTAATTAATATTAAATGTAACCTTTTTTTGTTTTTTGTTGTTTAATGTATTTGTATTTAAATTAGTGTTAATAAGTATGTTTGCTGGTTTAAGTAAATCAATTGAAATATTTTTAATAGTATTATTGTATTGAATTGTAAATGTTTTATGTTTCTTAGATATAACTTTAAAAGGTCCTTCATAAGGTGATTCTAAATTAGATTTACGAAGAACTTTAACAAAAACATACTCACAATTTTCTAATTGTTTAGGAACGAAAACATTTTCTTTGTTATGATGAAAAACTTTAGAACGAACAAGTGAAAAATATTCTCTTATTTTATGAAGAGCGTCATTAGAAAAATCATGTTCTTTATTACTATTTGAAATAATTAATTCACCAGGTATTCTAAGTGTTTGGCCATAAACAAGTTCAGCAGATGAACATTTTAAATCTTCTTTAATAGAAGTTCGTAAACCAAGTAGAATGAATGGTAAAATGTCAGACCAATGAACCGAGTCGTTTGATGCTATAATTGCTGCTTTTAAAGTTCGATGAAATCTCTCTATCATGCCATTTGCTTGGGGATGGTAGGGAGATGTATGAATTTTATGAGAACCTAAAAGTTTAGTTAATTCTGTAAAAAATTTTGAGGTGAATTGTGAACCTTGATCTACTGTAATATTTAATGGTATACCAAATCGTGGTATATAATTTTGAATAAATGTTTTTACTATAGTATTTGTTGAAATATCTTTAAGCGGATAAGCTTCAGGCCAACGTGAAAATCTGTCAATAATTGTTAAAATATAACAATTTCCATTTGAAACTGGAAGAGGTCCAACAATATCCATATGAATATGTTCAAAACGGCCTGATGGTATTTTAATTTTTTGGATAGGAGATTTAGTATGTCTTGAAATTTTGGATTTTTGACAATTGATGCAAGATGAAGTCCAATCGTTAATCTCTTTACGCATGTTAGGCCAATAATATTTATTTTGAATTAATTTTCTAGTTGTTCTTATACTTGGATGAGATAATGAATGAATTTTGTCAAATATAATTCTTCTCATAGAATGTGGAACATAAGGTCGAAAAGGTTGTAGAGAAACATCACACCATATGTTTAAATTAATAATTGGAATATGAATTTCTTTTAAATTATTTTTAGAATTTGGATCAGAAATGGTTTTTTGTAAAAATGTATCAGTTTGCTGTTCTTTATATAAAGTTTCTAAATTTATATCTTGAGTTGAAATTGCATTTATTTCTGGAATACGGGAAAGTGTGTCGGCAACTATGTTGTCTTTTCCACGTATATATTGAATATCATTTGTAAATTGAGCAATATATTCAAGATGACGTAGTTGACGAGGAGATCTATCTACTTTAGAATTTAGAACATGAATTAAAGGTTTATGATCAGTATAAATTGTAAAAGGTCTACCTTCAAGAAAATGTTTAAAATGTTTAATTGAATTATAAATTGCCAAAAGTTCACGATCAAATGTTGAATATTTAGTTTCTGTTGTAGTTAATTTTCTTGAAAAATAAGCTAAAGGTTCTAGTATATTATTGTTAGTTTGTTGAAGAACTGCTCCAATAGCAACATTTGATGCATCTACTGCTAATGATAAAGTACCATTTTTGTCGAAATGTGTAAGTAATGTATTTTTAGCAAAAAGTTTTTTAACATTTTCGAAAGCTGTTGTGGTTTCATTTGTCCAATTTAATTGTTTGAGTTTGTTTTTAATTGCATGTGTTAACATTTCATGCAGAGGACTAAGTTCTGTTGCTAACATTTTAATATATCTGTGATAGTAATTTATCATACCTAAAAATTTTTGTAATTTATTTATAGAAATTGGTTTTTCAAAATTTGTTATAATTTCAATTCTATCTAAAGATGGTTTAATACCTTCGCCTGAAATTTCGTAACTTAAAAAATTTAATTTATTTACACCGAGAGTACATTTTGAAGGTTTGATATTTAAATTATATTCTTCAAGTCTTTTGAAAATTGATTTTAAATGATTTATATGTTGATCTTCATTATCACTGGCAATAAGAATGTCATCAATGTATGTAAATACAAAATCGAAATCAGAAAATACTTCATTAATAAAGCGTTGGAAAGTTTGAGCACTGTTTCGTAAACCGAAAGGCATTCTTACGAATTCAAACATTCCAAAAGGGGTAGTTATTGCAGTTTTATGAATGTCTTCTTCTGCCATTGGAATTTGGTGGTAAGCACGCACAAGATCAATTTTGGAAAAAAATTGTTTGTTTTTTAAATCAATTGTTAAATCGTGAATATGTGGTAAAGGATACCGATCTGGTGTAGTAATAAAATTAAGTCTTCGATAGTCTCCGCAAGGTCTCCAATCATTTGGTTCTTTTTTAGGAACGAGATGAAGTGGAGATGCAATAGGAGAATTTGAGGGTCTGCATATACCCGTTTTAACTAAAAATTCAAATTCAGTTTTAGCAATTTTAAGTTTGATTGGATCAAGACGTCTTGGTTTCGAAAATGGTAAAATACCTTTTGTTTCTATCCTGTGAACCGTATGGTGTTTAACTTTTTTAGTATAATCTGGTTCACAGGTAATAGATGGAAATTCATTAAGTAATTTTGAAAACTTATTTTCGACAATAGGAATTTTGAGTGAGAAAATATCAGAAAATCCAGAAGATCCAGTAACTTTAATTTTTGTAGTAGAATCCATTATTTCTTTATTTTTAATATTGACAATAATTCCGAATTTTTCTAAAAAGTTTGCTCCTAAAATTGGTGTATCAATATTCGCAATAATGAATGGAAATTCAAAATCTCTTCTTAAACCTAAATCAATTTTAAGTAGTTTTGTACCGAAAGTTTCAATTGAAGAACCGTTTGCTGCGGTCAAAGTAAGATCCGAATTTCTTTTATAAATTTTAAATTTAGAAAAAGGAATAACTGATACAACTGCACCTGTATCGATAAGAAAATTAAGTTTATTGAATTTATCAAATATGAATAGGCGACGAGTAGGTTTAATAATAGTTCCATTATCCGTCACCGTCATAATGGATCGTTTCAGTTTAAATTTTGTTCGGAATTTGAATTGTGATTTTGATTAAAATTGCATGGGGGTATACATTTAAGAGCGTTATTCTTAAATTTTTTGTGATACCAACAAATATTTGTTTGTGAAGTAAAATTACGATTGTTTGAAAAATTTCTTGATTTTGAAAAATTTCGAGATTTAAATCTATTTCTATCTTTAGATCTTGAACGGATTTGTAATTGATTAATATCATTAGAAATTTTATTTAAATTTTGAAAAATAGCCGTGGTTAATTCAGTTAAATTTTTAACGCATTGTTCTAAAATATTATTATTTATACTTGAGACTACAGGAGATTTGGAAGAATGACGTTTGTTGATTAAATCAAAAAGTTTGTCAGCTAAAATAATTACTTCTTCTTTATTTTGATTGTTACTAGAAGTTAAATGGATTTGTATTTCTTGTGGCAATTTACGAATCCATAATTTGAATAGTAATTCTTGACTTACAATGGAGTCAGTACCTATAAGTGATTTCATAAATCTGAATAATTCAGATGGTGAACGATCACCAAGTTCAGTTTTTGAAAATAATTGTTCTAATCGTTTTTCTTCGCTAAGAGAAAATCTTTCACATATAATTTTTTTGATTGTATCATATTTATTAAAAAGAGGAGGAGGGTTAATAACATCTAAAATTTTAGATATAGTATCTCGTTGAAGAGTAATTAAAACATTTTGAAATTTTAAATTATCATCATTGATATTGTTAATTTCAAATTGTCCTTCAACAAGCAAAAACCAGGCATCAGGACAATCTTGCCAAAATTGTGGTAATTTAATAGATTTAGTAGAAGGAAAATTTGTAAAGTTATCTTGTGTTGAAGTATTTTGTGTTGTATTAGAGATGTTGTTTTGTGTTGTATTAATGTTAGAATTTTGAGTTGTATTGTGAGTCATGATGTTATTTGTATGGTTGATATTTTGATTTTCTGCATTTGTAAATTTACGAGTTCGTATTGGTGAACGTAGAACCATATGAAAAAAAAAAAAAAAAAATAAAATAAAATGAAAAATTTGAAAATTAGGAAATATTTAAGATTTTTTTGGAAAGGGAGTTAACAATTTAAATAAAATATTTAATTTTATATAAAAAATAAGTAAATTTAAATAATTTATATTAAAATTGTTAAAATATAAAAATTATCTTAAAATAAATTTGAAAGTTTAAAAGGTTTAAAATTTTAATTTAAATTATAATTGGAAAATTTGTAATATGATATTAAAATAAAAATTATACTTACATAAAATTAAATTAGTAAAAAAATATTAAAATTAATAAGTATTTGATTGATGATTGTACAGATTTTGAGGGAATAAATGGCGTTTTTTGGACGTGATAACAATTAAATTCATTGCTGTTGCTGTTTATGCAATGGCTTTGTTGTTTTCTTTATAAATCTCATCATTTTAATCGTGATGTCTTATACTTTAAATCCGTTCTTGTGTGCATTTTGCGTAAAATTGTTGTAATAGCTCTTGTTGTAGTGAAGTGGAAAACTTAACCATTGTTTTAAGCGTAGTATGTTGTTTTTTAGAGTTCTTTATTAATTAACGATTCGTAGAAAAATTTTATTTTTATTTATGTTGCATAAAATTTATAGCATGTCTACTAGTAAATTTCTGCTATAAGTACTTTATGTTTTTATTTGATTGTCCGCACTTATTTTTTGTTTTTGTTTCGTAAATAGAATTTACAGCGACTGTTATATGCAATTTGCACAAAATATTGTTTATTAATTGAAGTATATTTAAGTTTCATTTTTTTATCGATGTGCGATTTACAATTTTGGTACTATGATTTTACTTTTTAATTTTTTTATTGTTTCTTTAAAAGTTTTAACAATTGGTTAAACTATTTTGTTCATCAAATCTGCTAAAATTTGGTTTCCGTTATCGGGTGTTTCCACACAGTCACATCTACGAATGTCTATGGACTTTCACTTATTTTCACAATAGTAAATGTTTTAGGCACTTTCAAAACGAAATATTTTTAAAGTTAATTATAGCTTCGTATTATAATCACTAAATTCATAATTTTTTGTTGATGCCGAATGTATTTCCAAATTGGATTTTAAGTAAACCAACTGATGGCTGTTCGTTTAGTCTGTTTCGCACAACTATTTAAGTCGTTGTAAAAATGACAGAGTAGTTACTTTAAAATTGCGAAATTTTTTGTTCAAAAAATCATTTATCACAAGCACGAGGTATTATATATACAAGCACGGACAGATATAGTTTCAGATAATAAATGTATTTTAATTAAAAATTAGCGAATGGAAATTTTCGTAATCATTACAGTCATTAATGAAATAAAATATTTGCGCAGGTTCGTTGGTAGGATCGCCAATATATCAACATTCAAGTTGATATTTAAAAAATCTTTTTTTTTTGATTTTGTTTTTAAAAATTTATATTTTGTTTATTTTTGAGTTTAGATATTTTCTAACTAATTAGAATTTTCTTTTTTTGAAGTTATTCAAAATTTTAAGTTAACACGAAAACTCAATTAAAATTATTTTAAAAATTAAAGTAAAGAGTACAAAGTAGTTAACACTATACCGGGCTAAAGGTTAGCATGTTTAAAATACGTAAGTCGTTTTGTTCAACAAATTTAAGTAGATAACTCATCAGTTGTTTGCATCAGAGCGATAATTTTTGAGATAGTTATTAAAACTGTTTAAAGGTTGTCAAACGTTGTTTCTCGTTGTATATCCTTTAATTCTAGAGTTAAATTGATAAATAACGTGTACGAATTTGTTTAACGCATTTGTTTTGGTTACTCGACGTCTCCGTTCTCGTGTAGCCTACATATTGCGTTTTTTTTTTTAATTTGCTTACCGGGCTAAAGGTTAGCATGTTTAAAATACGTAAGTCGTTTTGTTCAACAAATTTAAGTAGATAACTCATCAGTTGTTTGCATCAGAGCGACAATTTTTGAGATAGTTATTAAAACTGTTTAAAGGTTGTCAAACGTTGTTTCTCGTTGTATATCCTTTAATTCTAGAGTTAAATTGATAAATAACGTGTACGAATTTGTTTAAACGCATTTGTTTTGGTAACTCGACGTCTCCGTTCTCGTGTAGCCTACATATTGCGTTTTTTTTTTAATTTGCTTACCGGGCTAAAGGTTAGCATGTTTAAAATACGTAAGTCGTTTTGTTCATCAAATTTAAGTAGATAACTCATCAGTTGTTTGCATCAGAGCGATAATTTTTGAGATAGTTATTAAAACTGTTTAAAGGTTGTCAAACGTTGTTTCTCGTTGTATATCCTTTAATTCTAGAGTTAAATTGATAAATAACGTGTACGAATTTGTTTAACGAATTTGTTTTGGTTACTCGACGTCTCCGTTCTCGTGTAGCCTACATATTGCGTTTTTTTTTTTAATTTGCTTACCGGGCTAAAAGTTAGCATGTTTAAAATACGTAAGTCGTTTTGTTCATCATATTTAAGTAGATAACTCATCAGTTGTTTGCATCAGAGCGATAATTTTTGAGATAGTTATTAAAACTGTTTAAAGGTTGTCAAACGTTGTTTCTCGTTGTATATCCTTTAATTCTAGAGTTAAATTGATAAATAACGTGTACGAATTTGTTTAACGCATTTGTTTTGGTTACTCGACGTCTCCGTTCTCGTGTAGCCTACATATTGCGTTTTTTTTTTAATTTGCTTACCGGGCTAAAGGTTAGCATGTTTAAAATACGTAAGTCGTTTTGTTCATCATATTTAAGTAGATAACTCATCAATTGTTTGCATCAGAGCGATAATTTTTGAGATAGTTATTAAAACTGTTTAAAGGTTGTCAAACGTTGTTTCTCGTTGTATATCCTTTAATTCTAGAGTTAAATTGATAAATAACGTGTACGAATTTGTTTAACGCATTTGTTTTGGTTACTCGACGTCTCCGTTCTCGTGTAGCCTACATATTGCGTTTTTTTTTTTTAATTTGCTTACCGGGCTAAAGGTTAGCATGTTTAAAATACGTAAGTCGTTTTGTTCATCAAATTTAAGTAGATAACTCATCAGTTGTTTGCATCAGAGCGACAATTTTTGAGATAGTTATTAAAACTGTTTAAAGGTTGTCAAACGTTGTTTCTCGTTGTATATCCTTTAATTCTAGAGTTAAATTGATAAATAACGTGTACGAATTTGTTTAACGCATTTGTTTTGGTTACTCGACGTCTCCGTTCTCGTGTAGCCTACATATTGCGTTTTTTTTTTAATTTGCTTACCGGGCTAAAGGTTAGCATGCTTAAAATACGTAAGTCGTTTTGTTCAACAAATTTAAGTAGATAACTCATCAGTTGTTTGCATCAGAGCGATAATTTTTGAGATAGTTATTAAAACTGTTTAAAGGTTGTCAAACGTTGTTTCTCGTTGTATATCCTTTAATTCTAGAGTTAAATTGATAAATAACGTGTACGAATTTGTTTAACGCATTTGTTTTGGTTACTCGACGTCTCCGTTCTCGTGTAGCCTACATATTGCGTTTTTTTTTTAATTTGCTTACCGGGCTAAAGGTTAGCATGTTTAAAATACGTAAGTCGTTTTGTTCATCAAATTTAAGTAGATAACTCATCAGTTGTTTGCATCAGAGCAATAATTTTTGAGATAGTTATTAAAACTGTTTAAAGGTTGTCAAACGTTGTTTCTCGTTGTATATCCTTTAATTCTAGAGTTAAATTGATAAATAACGTGTACGAATTTGTTTAACGCATTTGTTTTGGTTACTCGACGTATCCGTTCTCGTGTAGCCTACATATTGCGTTTTTTTTTTAATTTGCTTACCGGGCTAAAGGTTAGCATGTTTAAAATACGTAAGTCGTTTTGGTCATCAAATTTAAGTAGATAACTCATCAGTTGTTTGCATCAGAGCGACAATTTTTGAGATAGTTATTAAAACTGTTTAAAGGTTGTCAAACGTTGTTTCTCGTTGTATATCCTTTAATTCTAGAGTTAAATTGATAAATAACGTGTACGAATTTGTTTAACGCATTTGTTTTGGTTACTCGACGTCTCCGTTCTCGTGTAGCCTACATATTGCGTTTTTTTTTTAATTTGCTTACCGGGCTAAAGGTTAGCATGTTTAAAATACGTAAGTCGTTTTGTTCATCAAATTTAAGTAGATAACTCATCAGTTGTTTGCATCAGAGCGATAATTTTTGAGATAGTTATTAAAACTGTTTAAAGGTTGTCAAAACGTTGTTTCTCGTTGTATATCCTTTAATTCTACAGTTAAATTGATAAATAACGTGTACGAATTTGTTTAACGCATTTGTTTTGGTTACTCGACGTCTCCGTTCTCGTGTAGCCTACATATTGCGTTTTTTTTTTAATTTGCTTACCGGGCTAAAGGTTAGCATGTTTAAAATACGTAAGTCGTTTTGTTCATCATATTTAAGTAGATAACTCATCAGTTGTTTGCATCAGAGCGATAATTTTTGAGATAGTTATTAAAACTGTTTAAAGGTTGTCAAACGTTGTTTCTCGTTGTATATCCTTTAATTCTAGAGTTAAATTGATAAATAACGTGTACGAATTTGTTTAACGCATTTGTTTTGGTTACTCGACGTCTCCGTTCTCGTGTAGCCCACATATTGCGTTTTTTTTTAAATTTGCTTACCGGGCTAAAGGTTAGCATGTTTAAAATACGTAAGTCGTTTTGTTCATCATATTTAAGTAGATAACTCATCAGTTGTTTGCATCCGAGCGATAATTTTTGAGATAGTTATTAAAACTGTTTAAAGGTTGTCAAACGTTGTTTCTCGTTGTATATCCTTTAATTCTAGAGTTAAATTGATAAATAACGTGTACGAATTTGTTTAACGCATTTGTTTTGGTTACTCGACGTCTCCGTTCTCGTGTAGCCTACATATTGCGTTTTTTTTTTAATTTGCTTGCCGGGCTAAAGGTTAGCATGTTTAAAAATACGTAAGTCGTTTTGTTCATCATATTTAAGTAGATAACTCATCAGTTGTTTGCATCAGAGCGATAATTTTTGAGATAGTTATTAAAACTGTTTAAAGGTTGTCAAACGTTGTTTCTCGTTGTATATCCTTTAATTCTAGAGTTAAATTGATAAATAACGTGTACGAATTTGTTTAACGCATTTGTTTTGGTTACTCGACGTCTCCGTTCTCGTGTAGCCTACATATTGCGTTTTTTTTTTAAATTTGCTTACCGGGCTAAAGGTTAGCATGTTTAAAATACGTAAGTCGTTTTGTTCATCATATTTAAGTAGATAACTCATCAGTTGTTTGCATCCGAGCGATAATTTTTGAGATAGTTATTAAAACTGTTTAAAGGTTGTCAAACGTTGTTTCTCGTTGTATATCCTTTAATTCTAGAGTTAAATTGATAAATAACGTGTACGAATTTGTTTAACGCATTTGTTTTGGTTACTCGACGTATCCGTTCTCGTGTAGCCTACATATTGCGTTTTTTTTTTTTAATTTGCTTACCGGGCTAAAGGTTAGCATGTTTAAAATACGTAAGTCGTTTTGTTCATCAAATTTAAGTAGATAACTCATCAGTTGTTTGCATCAGAGCGACAATTTTTGAGATAGTTATTAAAACTGTTTAAAGGTTGTCAAACGTTGTTTCTCGTTGTATATCCTTTAATTCTAGAGTTAAATTGATAAATAACGTGTACGAATTTGTTTAACGCATTTGTTTTGGTTACTCGACGTCTCCGTTCTCGTGTAGCCTACATATTGCGTTTTTTTTTTTAATTTGCTTACCGGGCTAAAGGTTAGCATGTTTAAAATACGTAAGTCGTTTTGTTCATCAAATTTAAGTAGATAACTCATCAGTTGTTTGCATCAGAGCGATAATTTTTGAGATAGTTATTAAAACTGTTTAAAGGTTGTCAAACGTTGTTTCTCGTTGTATATCCTTTAATTCTAGAGTTAAATTGATAAATAACGTGTACGAATTTGTTTAACGCATTTGTTTTGGTTACTCGACGTCTCCGTTCTCGTGTAGCCCACATATTGCGTTTTTTTTTTTAAATTTGCTTACCGGGCTAAAGGTTAGCATGTTTAAAATACGTAAGTCGTTTTGTTCATCAAATTTAAGTAGATAACTCATCAGTTGTTTGCATCAGAGCGACAATTTTGAGATAGTTATTAAAACTGTTTAAAGGTTGTCAAACGTTGTTTCTCGTTGTATATCCTTTAATTCTAGAGTTAAATTGATAAATAACGTGTACGAATTTGTTTAACGCATTTGTTTTGGTTACTCGACGTCTCCGTTCTCGTGTAGCCTACATATTGCGTTTTTTTTTTTAATTTGCTTACCGGGCTAAAGGTTAGCATGCTTAAAATACGCAAGTCGTTTTGTTCAACAAATTTAAGTAGATAACTCATCAGTTGTTTGCATCAGAGCGATAATTTTTGAGATAGTTATTAAAACTGTTTAAAGGTTGTCAAACGTTGTTTCTCGTTGTATATCCTTTAATTCTAGAGTTAAATTGATAAATAACGTGTACGAATTTGTTTAACGCATTTGTTTTGGTTACTCGACGTCTCCGTTCTCGTGTAGCCTACATATTGCGTTTTTTTTTTTAATTTGCTTACCGGGCTAAAGGTTAGCATGTTTAAAATACGTAAGTCGTTTTGTTCATCAAATTTAAGTAGATAACTCATCAGTTGTTTGCATCAGAGCGATAATTTTTGAGATAGTTATTAAAACTGTTTAAAGGTTGTCAAACGTTGTTTCTCGTTGTATATCCTTTAATTCTAGAGTTAAATTGATAAATAACGTGTACGAATTTGTTTAACGCATTTGTTTTGGTTACTCGACGTCTCCGTTCTCGTGTAGCCTACATATTGCGTTTTTTTTTTAATTTGCTTACCGGGCTAAAGGTTAGCATGTTTAAAATACGTAAGTCGTTTTGTTCATCAAATTTAAGTAGATAACTCATCAGTTGTTTGCATAAGAGCGACAATTTTTGAGATAGTTATTAAAACTGTTTAAAGGTTGTCAAACGTTGTTTCTCGTTGTATATCCTTTAATTCTAGAGTTAGATTGATAAATAACGTGTACGAATTTGTTTAACGCATTTGTTTTGGTTACTCGACGTCTCCGTTCTCGTGTAGCCTACATATTGCGTTTTTTTTTTAATTTGCTTACCGGGCTAAAGGTTAGCATGTTTAAAATACGAAAGTCGTTTTGTTCATCAAATTTAAGTAGATAACTCATCAGTTGTTTGCATCAGAGCGATAATTTTTGAGATAGTTATTAAAACTCTTTAAAGGTTGTCAAACGTTGTTTCTCGTTGTATATCCTTTAATTCTAGAGTTAAATTGATAAATAACGTGTACGAATTTGTTTAACGCATTTGTTTTGGTTACTCGACGTCTCCGTTCTCGTGTAGCCTACATATTGCGTTTTTTTTTTAATTTGCTTACCGGGCTAAAGGTTAGCATGTTTAAAATACGTAAGTCGTTTTGTTCATCAAATTTAAGTAGATAACTCATCAGTTGTTTGCATCAGAGCGATAATTTTTGAGATAGTTATTAAAACTGTTTAAAGGTTGTCAAACGTTGTTTCTCGTTGTATATCCTTTAATTCTAGAGTTAAATTGATAAATAACGTCTACGAATTTGTTTAACGCATTTGTTTTGGTTACTCGACGTCTCCGTTCTCGTGTAGCCCACATATTGCGTTTTTTTTTAATTTGCTTACCGGGCTAAAGGTTAGCATGCTTAAAATACGTAAGTCGTTTTGTTCAACAAATTTAAGTAGATAACTCATCAGTTGTTTGCATCAGAGCGACAATTTTTGAGATAGTTATTAAAACTGTTTAAAGGTTGTCAAACGTTGTTTCTCGTTGTATATCCTTTAATTCTAGAGTTAAATTGATAAATAACGTGTACGAATTTGTTTAACGCATTTGTTTTGGTTACTCGACGTCTCCGTTCTCGTGTAGCCCACATATTGCGTTTTTTTTTAATTTGCTTACCGGGCTAAAGGTTAGCATGTTTAAAATACGTAAGTCGTTTTGTTCATCAAATTTAAGTAGATAACTCATCAGTTGTTTGCATCAGAGCGATAATTTTTGAGATAGTTATTAAAACTGTTTAAAGATTGTCAAACGTTGTTTCTCGTTGTATATCCTTTAATTCTAGAGTTAAATTGATAAATAACGTCTACGAATTTGTTTAAACGCATTTGTTTTGGTTACTCGACGTCTCCGTTCTCGTGTAGCCCACATATTGCGTTTTTTTTTAATTTGCTTACCGGGCTAAAGGTTAGCATGCTTAAAATACGTAAGTCGTTTTGTTCAACAAATTTAAGTAGATAACTCATCAGTTGTTTGCATCAGAGCGACAATTTTTGAGATAGTTATTAAAACTGTTTAAAGGTTGTCAAACGTTGTTTCTCGTTGTATATCCTTTAATTCTAGAGTTAAATTTATAAATAACGTGTACGAATTTGTTTAACGCATTTGTTTTTGTTACTCGACGTCTCCGTTCTCGTGTAGCCTACATATTGCGTTTTTTTTAAATTTGCTTACCGGGCTAAAGGTTAGCATGTTTAAAATACGTAAGTCGTTTTGTTCATCATATTTAAGTAGATAACTCATCAGTTGTTTTGCATCAGAGCGATAATTTTTGAGATAGTTATTAAAACTGTTTAAAGGTTGTCAAACGTTGTTTCTCGTTGTATATCCTTTAATTCTAGAGTTAAATTGATAAATAACGTGTACGAATTTGTTTAACGCATTTGTTTTGGTTACTCGACGTCTCCGTTCTCGTGTAGCCTACATATTGCGTTTTTTTTTTTAATTTGCTTACCGGGCTAAAGGTTAGCATGTTTAAAATACGTAAGTCGTTTTGTTCATCAAATTTAAGTAGATAACTCATCAGTTGTTTGCATCAGAGCGACAATTTTTGAGATAGTTATTAAAACTGTTTAAAGGTTGTCAAACGTTGTTTCTCGTTGTATATCCTTTAATTCTAGAGTTAAATTGATAAATAACGTGTACGAATTTGTTTAACGTATTTGTTTTGGTTACTCGACGTCTCCGTTCTCGTGTAGCCTACATATTGCGTTTTTTTTTAATTTGCTTACCGGGCTAAAGGTTAGCATGTTTAAAATACGTAAGTCGTTTTGTTCATCAAATTTAAGTAGATAACTCATCAGTTGTTTGCATCAGAGCGATAATTTTTGAGATAGTTATTAAAACTGTTTAAAGGTTGTCAAACGTTGTTTCTCGTTGTATATCCTTTAATTCTAGAGTTAAATTGATAAATAACGTGTACGAATTTGTTTAACGCATTTGTTTTGGTTACTCGACGTCTCCGTTCTCGTGTAGCCTACATATTGCGTTTTTTTTTTTAATTTGCTTACCGGGCTAAAGGTTAGCATGTTTAAAATACGTAAGTCGTTTTGTTCAACAAATTTAAGTAGATAACTCATCAGTTGTTTGCATCAGAGCGATAATTTTTGAGATAGTTATTAAAACTGTTTAAAGGTTGTCAAACGTTGTTTCTCGTTGTATATCCTTTAATTCTAGAGTTAAATTGATAAATAACGTGTACGAATTTGTTTAACGCATTTGTTTAGGTTACTCGACGTCTCCGTTCTCGTGTAGCCTACATATTGCGTTTTTTTTTTAATTTGCTTACCGGGCTAAAGGTTAGCATGTTTAAAATACGTAAGTCGTTTTGTTCATCAAATTTAAGTAGATAACTCATCAGTTGTTTGCATCAGAGCGATAATTTTTGAGATAGTTATTAAAATTGTTTAAAGGTTGTCAAACGTTGTTTCTCGTTGTATATCCTTTAATTCTAGAGTTAAATTGATAAATAACGTGTACGAATTTGTTTAACGCATTTGTTTTGGTTACTCGACGTCTCCGTTCTCGTGTAGCCTACATATTGCGTTTTTTTTTTAATTTGCTTACCGGGCTAAAGGTTAGCATGTTTAAAATACGTAAGTCGTTTTGTTCATCAAATTTAAGTAGATAACTCATCAGTTGTTTGCATCAGAGCGATAATTTTTGAGATAGTTATTAAAACTGTTTAAAGGTTGTCAAACGTTGTTTCTCGTTATATATCCTTTAATTCTAGAGTTAAATTGATAAATAACGTGTACGAATTTGTTTAACGCATTTGTTTTAGTTACTCGACGTCTCAGTTCTCGTGTAGCCTACATATTGCGTTTTTTTTTTAATTTGCTTACCGGGCTAAAGGTTAGCATGTTTAAAATACGTAAGTCGTTTTGTTCAACAAATTTAAGTAGATAACTCATCAGTTGTTTTGCATCAGAGCGATAATTTTTGAGATAGTTATTAAAACTGTTTAAAGGTTGTCAAACGTTGTTTCTCGTTGTATATCCTTTAATTCTAGAGTTAAATTGATAAATAACGTGTACGAATTTGTTTAACGCATTTGTTTTGGTTACTCGACGTCTCCGTTCTCGTGTAGCCTACATATTGCGTTTTTTTTTAATTTGCTTACCGGGCTAAAGGTTAGCATGTTTAAAATACGTAAGTCGTTTTGTTCAACAAATTTGAGTAGATAACTCATCAGTTGTTTGCATCAGAGCGACAATTTTTGAGATAGTTATTAAAACTGTTTAAAGGTTGTCAAACGTTGTTTCTCGTTGTATATCCTTTAATTCTAGAGCTAAATTGATAAATAACGTGTACGAATTTGTTTAACGCATTTGTTTTGGTTACTCGACGTCTCCGTTCTCGTGTAGCCTACATATTGCGTTTTTTTTTTAATTTGCTTACCGGGCTAAAGGTTAGCATGTTTAAAATACGTAAGTCGTTTTGTTCATCAAATTTAAGTAGATAACTCATCAGTTGTTTGCATCAGAACGATAATTTTTGAGATAGTTATTAAAACTGTTTAAAGGTTGTCAAACGTTGTTTCTCGTTGTATATCCTTTAATTCTAGAGTTAAATTGATAAATAACGTGTACGAATTTGTTTAACGCATTTGTTTTGGTTACTCGACGTCTCCGTTCTCGTGTAGCCTACATATTGCGTTTTTTTTTAATTTGCTTACCGGGCTAAAGGTTAGCATGTTTAAAATACGTAAGTCGTTTTGTTCATCAAATTTAAGTAGATAACTCATCTGTTGTTTGCATCAGAGCGATAATTTTTGAGATAGTTATTAAAAACTGTTTAAAGGTTGTCAAACGTTGTTTCTCGTTGTATATCCTTTAATTCTAGAGTTAAATTGATAAATAACGTGTACGAATTTGTTTAACGCATTTGTTTTGGTTACTCGACGTCTCCGTTCTCGTGTAGCCTACATATTGCGTTTTTTTTTTAATTTGCTTACCGGGCTAAAGGTTAGCATGTTTAAAATACGTAAGTCGTTTTGTTCATCAAATTTAAGTAGATAACTCATCAGTTGTTTGCATCAGAGCGACAATTTTTGAGATAGTTATTAAAACTGTTTAAAGGTTGTCAAACGTTGTTTCTCGTTGTATATCCTTTAATTCTAGAGTTAAATTGATAAATAACGTGTACGAATTTGTTTAACGCATTTGTTTTGGTTACTCGACGTCTCCGTTCTCGTGTAGCCTACATATTGCGTTTTTTTTTTTAATTTGCTTACCGGGCTAAAGGTTAGCATGCTTAAAATACGTAAGTCGTTTTGTTCATCAAATTTAAGTAGATAACTCATCAGTTGTTTGCATCAGAGCGATAATTTTTGAGATAGTTATTAAAACTGTTTAAAGGTTGTCAAACGTTGTTCTCGTTGTATATCCTTTAATTCTAGAGTTAAATTGATAAATAACGTGTACGAATTTGTTTAACGCATTTGTTTTGGTTACTCGACGTCTCCGTTCTCGTGTAGCCTACATATTGCGTTTTTTTTTTAATTTGCTTACCGGGCTAAAGGTTAGCATGTTTAAAATACGTAAGTCGTTTTGTTCATCATATTTAAGTAGATAACTCATCAGTTGTTTGCATCAGAGCGATAATTTTTGAGATAGTTATTAAAACTGTTTAAAGGTTGTCGAACGTTGTTTCTCGTTGTATATCCTTTAATTCTAGAGTTAAATTGATAAATAACGTGTAGGAATTTGTTTAACGCATTTGTTTTTGGTTACTCGACGTCTCCGTTCTCGTGTAGCCTACATATTGCGTTTTTTTTTTAATTTGCTTACCGGGCTAAAGGTTAGCATGTTTAAAATACGTAAGTCGTTTTGTTCATCATATTTAAGTAGATAACTCATCAGTTGTTTGCATCAGAGCGATAATTTTTGAGATAGTTATTAAAACTGTTTAAAGGTTGTCGAACGTTGTTTCTCGTTGTATATCCTTTAATTCTAGAGTTAAATTGATAAATAACGTGTAGGAATTTGTTTAACGCATTTGTTTTGATTACTCGACGTCTCCGTTCTCGTGTAGCCTACATATTGCGTTTTTTTTTTAATTTGCTTACCGGGCTAAAGGTTAGCATGTTTAAAACACGTAAGTCGTTTTGTTCATCAAATTTAAGTAGATAACTCATCAGTTGTTTGCATCAGAGCGATAATTTTTGAGATAGTTATTAAAACTGTTTAAAGGTTGTCAAACGTTGTTTCTCGTTGTATATCCTTTAATTCTAGAGTTAAATTGATAAATAACGTGTACGAATTTGTTTAACGCATTTGTTTTGGTTACTCGACGTCTCCGTTCTCGTGTAGCCTACATATTGCGTTTTTTTTTTTAATTTGCTTACCGGGCTAAAGGTTAGCATGTTTAAAATACGTAAGTCGTTTTGTTCATCAAATTTAAGTAGATAACTCATCAGTTGTTTGCATCAGAGCGATAATTTTTGAGATAGTTATTAAAACTGTTTAAAGGTTGTCAAACGTTGTTTCTCGTTGTATATCCTTTAATTCTAGAGTTAAATTGATAAATAACGTGTACGAATTTGTTTAACGCATTTGTTTTGGTTACTCGACGTCTCCGTTCTCGTGTAGCCTACATATTGCGTTTTTTTTTTAATTTGCTTACCGGGCTAAAGGTTAGCATGTTTAAAATACGTAAGTCGTTTTGTTCATCATATTTAAGTAGATAACTCATCAGTTGTTTGCATCAGAGCGATAATTTTTGAGATAGTTATTAAAACTGTTTAAAGGTTGTCAAACGTTGTTTCTCGTTGTATATCCTTTAATTCTAGAGTTAAATTGATAAATAACGTGTACGAATTTGTTTAACGCATTTGTTTTGGTTACTCGACGTCTCCGTTCTCGTGTAGCCTACATATTGCGTTTTTTTTTTAAATTTGCTTACCGGGCTAAAGGTTAGCATGTTTAAAATACGTAAGTCGTTTTGTTCATCAAATTTAAGTAGATAACTCATCAGTTGTTTGCATCAGAGCGATAATTTTTGAGATAGTTATAAAAACTGTTTAAAGGTTGTCAAACGTTGTTTCTCGTTGTATATCCTTTAATTCTAGAGTTAAATTGATAAATAACGTGTACGAATTTGTTTAACGCATTTGTTTTGGTTACTCGACGTCTCCGTTCTCGTGTAGCCTACATATTGCGTTTTTTTTTTAATTTGCTTACCGGGCTAAAGGTTAGCAGGTTTAAAATACGTAAGTCGTTTTGTCCAACAAATTTGAGTAGATAACTCATCAGTTGTTTGCATCAGAGCGATAATTTTTGAGATAGTTATTAAAACTGTTTAAAGGTTGTCAAACGTTGTTTCTCGTTGTATATCCTTTAATTCTAGAGTTAAATTGATAAATAACGTGTACGAATTTGTTTAACGCATTTGTTTTGGTTACTCGACGTCTCCGTTTTCGTGTAGCCTACATATTGCGTTTTTTTTTTTTAATTTGCTTACCGGGCTAAAGGTTAGCATGTTTAAAATACGTAAGTCGTTTTGTTCATCATATTTAAGTAGATAACTCATCAGTTGTTTGCATTAGAGCGATAATTTTTGAGATAGTTATTAAAACCGTTTAAAGGTTGTCAAACGTTGTTTCTCGTTGTATATCCTTTAATTCTAGAGTTAAATTGATAAATAACGTGTACGAATTTGTTTAACGCATTTGTTTTGGTTACTCGACGTCTCCGTTCTCGTGTAGCCTACATATTGCGTTTTTTTTTTAATTTGCTTACCGGGCTAAAGGTTAGCATGTTTAAAATACGTAAGTCGTTTTGTTCATCAAATTTAAGTAGATAACTCATCAGTTGTTTGCATCAGAGCGACAATTTTTGAGATAGTTATTAAAACTGTTTAAAGGTTGTCAAACGTTGTTTCTCGTTGTATATCCTTTAATTCTAGAGCTAAATTGATAAATAACGTGTACGAATTTGTTTAACGCATTTGTTTTGGTTACTCGACGTCTCCGTTCTCGTGTAGCCTACATATTACGTTTTTTTTTAATTTGCTTACCGGGCTAAAGGTTAGCATGTTTAAAATACGTAAGTCGTTTTGTTCATCAAATTTAAGTAGATAACTCATCAGTTGTTTGCATCAGAACGATAATTTTTGAGATAGTTATTAAAACTGTTTAAAGGTTGTCAAACGTTGTTTCTCGTTGTATATCCTTTAATTCTAGAGTTAAATTGATAAATAACGTGTACGAATTTGTTTAACGCATTTGTTTTGGTTACTCGACGTCTCCGTTCTCGTGTAGCCTACATATTGCGTTTTTTTTAAATTTGCTTACCGGGCTAAAGGTTAGCATGTTTAAAATACGTAAGTCGTTTTGTTCATCAAATTTAAGTAGATAACTCATCTGTTGTTTGCATCAGAGCGATAATTTTTGAGATAGTTATTAAAACTGTTTAAAGGTTGTCAAACGTTGTTTCTCGTTGTATATCCTTTAATTCTAGAGTTAAATTGATAAATAACGTGTACGAATTTGTTTAACGCATTTGTTTTGGTTACTCGACGTCTCCGTTCTCGTGTAGCCTACATATTGCGTTTTTTTTTAATTTGCTTACCGGGCTAAAGGTTAGCATGTTTAAAATACGTAAGTCGTTTTGTTCATCAAATTTAAGTAGATAACTCATCAGTTGTTTGCATCAGAGCGATAATTTTTGAGATAGTTATTAAAACTGTTTAAAGATTGTCAAACGTTGTTTCTCGTTGTATATCCTTTAATTCTAGAGTTAAATTGATAAATAACGTCTACGAATTTGTTTAACGCATTTGTTTTGGTTACTCGACGTCTCCGTTCTCGTGTAGCCCACATATTGCGTTTTTTTTTAATTTGCTTACCGGGCTAAAGGTTAGCATGCTTAAAATACGTAAGTCGTTTTGTTCAACAAATTTAAGTAGATAACTCATCAGTTGTTTGCATCAGAGCGACAATTTTTGAGATAGTTATTAAAACTGTTTAAAGGTTGTCAAACGTTGTTTCTCGTTGTATATCCTTTAATTCTAGAGTTAAATTTATAAATAACGTGTACGAATTTGTTTAACGCATTTGTTTTTGTTACTCGACGTCTCCGTTCTCGTGTAGCCTACATATTGCGTTTTTTTTTAATTTGCTTACCGGGCTAAAGGTTAGCATGTTTAAAATACGTAAGTCGTTTTGTTCATCATATTTAAGTAGATAACTCATCAGTTGTTTGCATCAGAGCGATAATTTTTGAGATAGTTATTAAAACTGTTTAAAGGTTGTCAAACGTTGTTTCTCGTTGTATATCCTTTAATTCTAGAGTTAAATTGATAAATAACGTGTACGAATTTGTTTAACGCATTTGTTTTGGTTACTCGACGTCTCCGTTCTCGTGTAGCCTACATATTGCGTTTTTTTTTTAATTTGCTTACCGGGCTAAAGGTTAGCATGTTTAAAATACGTAAGTCGTTTTGTTCATCAAATTTAAGTAGATAACTCATCAGTTGTTTGCATCAGAGCGACAATTTTTGAGATAGTTATTAAAACTGTTTAAAGGTTGTCAAACGTTGTTTCTCGTTGTATATCCTTTAATTCTAGAGTTAAATTGATAAATAACGTGTACGAATTTGTTTAACGTATTTGTTTTGGTTACTCGACGTCTCCGTTCTCGTGTAGCCTACATATTGCGTTTTTTTTTAATTTGCTTACCGGGCTAAAGGTTAGCATGTTTAAAATACGTAAGTCGTTTTGTTCATCAAATTTAAGTAGATAACTCATCAGTTGTTTGCATCAGAGCGATAATTTTTGAGATAGTTATTAAAACTGTTTAAAGGTTGTCAAACGTTGTTTCTCGTTGTATATCCTTTAATTCTAGAGTTAAATTGATAAATAACGTGTACGAATTTGTTTAACGCATTTGTTTTGGTTACTCGACGTCTCCGTTCTCGTGTAGCCTACATATTGCGTTTTTTTTTTAATTTGCTTACCGGGCTAAAGGTTAGCATGTTTAAAATACGTAAGTCGTTTTGTTCAACAAATTTAAGTAGATAACTCATCAGTTGTTTGCATCAGAGCGATAATTTTTGAGATAGTTATTAAAACTGTTTAAAGGTTGTCAAACGTTGTTTCTCGTTGTATATCCTTTAATTCTAGAGTTAAATTGATAAATAACGTGTACGAATTTGTTTAACGCATTTGTTTTGGTTACTCGACGTCTCCGTTCTCGTGTAGCCTACATATTGCGTTTTTTTTTTAATTTGCTTACCGGGCTAAAGGTTAGCATGTTTAAAATACGTAAGTCGTTTTGTTCATCAAATTTAAGTAGATAACTCATCAGTTGTTTGCATCAGAGCGATAATTTTTGAGATAGTTATTAAAATTGTTTAAAGGTTGTCAAACGTTGTTTCTCGTTGTATATCCTTTAATTCTAGAGTTAAATTGATAAATAACGTGTACGAATTTGTTTAACGCATTTGTTTTGGTTACTCGACGTCTCCGTTCTCGTGTAGCCTACATATTGCGTTTTTTTTTTAATTTGCTTACCGGGCTAAAGGTTAGCATGTTTAAAATACGTAAGTCGTTTTGTTCATCAAATTTAAGTAGATAACTCATCAGTTGTTTGCATCAGAGCGATAATTTTTGAGATAGTTATTAAAACTGTTTAAAGGTTGTCAAACGTTGTTTCTCGTTATATATCCTTTAATTCTAGAGTTAAATTGATAAATAACGTGTACGAATTTGTTTAACGCATTTGTTTTAGTTACTCGACGTCTCCGTTCTCGTGTAGCCTACATATTGCGTTTTTTTTTAATTTGCTTACCGGGCTAAAGGTTAGCATGTTTAAAATACGTAAGTCGTTTTGTTCAACAAATTTAAGTAGATAACTCATCAGTTGTTTGCATCAGAGCGATAATTTTTGAGATAGTTATTAAAACTGTTTAAAGGTTGTCAAACGTTGTTTCTCGTTGTATATCCTTTAATTCTAGAGTTAAATTGATAAATAACGTGTACGAATTTGTTTAACGCATTTGTTTTGGTTACTCGACGTCTCCGTTCTCGTGTAGCCTACATATTGCGTTTTTTTTTAATTTGCTTACCGGGCTAAAGGTTAGCATGTTTAAAATACGTAAGTCGTTTTGTTCAACAAATTTGAGTAGATAACTCATCAGTTGTTTGCATCAGAGCGACAATTTTTGAGATAGTTATTAAAACTGTTTAAAGGTTGTCAAACGTTGTTTCTCGTTGTATATCCTTTAATTCTAGAGCTAAATTGATAAATAACGTGTACGAATTTGTTTAACGCATTTGTTTTGGTTACTCGACGTCTCCGTTCTCGTGTAGCCTACATATTGCGTTTTTTTTTAATTTGCTTACCGGGCTAAAGGTTAGCATGTTTAAAATACGTAAGTCGTTTTGTTCATCAAATTTAAGTAGATAACTCATCAGTTGTTTGCATCAGAACGATAATTTTTGAGATAGTTATTAAAACTGTTTAAAGGTTGTCAAACGTTGTTTCTCGTTGTATATCCTTTAATTCTAGAGTTAAATTGATAAATAACGTGTACGAATTTGTTTAACGCATTTGTTTTGGTTACTCGACGTCTCCGTTCTCGTGTAGCCTACATATTGCGTTTTTTTTTAATTTGCTTACCGGGCTAAAGGTTAGCATGTTTAAAATACGTAAGTCGTTTTGTTCATCAAATTTAAGTAGATAACTCATCTGTTGTTTGCATCAGAGCGATAATTTTTGAGATAGTTATTAAAACTGTTTAAAGGTTGTCAAACGTTGTTTCTCGTTGTATATCCTTTAATTCTAGAGTTAAATTGATAAATAACGTGTACGAATTTGTTTAACGCATTTGTTTTGGTTACTCGACGTCTCCGTTCTCGTGTAGCCTACATATTGCGTTTTTTTTTAATTTGCTTACCGGGCTAAAGGTTAGCATGTTTAAAATACGTAAGTCGTTTTGTTCATCAAATTTAAGTAGATAACTCATCAGTTGTTTGCATCAGAGCGACAATTTTTGAGATAGTTATTAAAACTGTTTAAAGGTTGTCAAACGTTGTTTCTCGTTGTATATCCTTTAATTCTAGAGTTAAATTGATAAATAACGTGTACGAATTTGTTTAACGCATTTGTTTTGGTTACTCGACGTCTCCGTTCTCGTGTAGCCTACATATTGCGTTTTTTTTTTAATTTGCTTACCGGGCTAAAGGTTAGCATGCTTAAAATACGTAAGTCGTTTTGTTCATCAAATTTAAGTAGATAACTCATCAGTTGTTTGCATCAGAGCGATAATTTTTGAGATAGTTATTAAAACTGTTTAAAGGTTGTCAAACGTTGTTCTCGTTGTATATCCTTTAATTCTAGAGTTAAATTGATAAATAACGTGTACGAATTTGTTTAACGCATTTGTTTTGGTTACTCGACGTCTCCGTTCTCGTGTAGCCTACATATTGCGTTTTTTTTTAATTTGCTTACCGGGCTAAAGGTTAGCATGTTTAAAATACGTAAGTCGTTTTGTTCATCAAATTTAAGTAGATAACTCATCAGTTGTTTGCATCAGAGCGACAATTTTTGAGATAGTTATTAAAACTGTTTAAAGGTTGTCAAACGTTGTTTCTCGTTGTATATCCTTTAATTCTAGAGTTAAATTGATAAATAACGTGTACGAATTTGTTTAACGCATTTGTTTTGGTTACTCGACGTCTCCGTTCTCGTGTAGCCTACATATTGCGTTTTTTTTTAATTTGCTTACCGGGCTAAAGGTTAGCATGTTTAAAATACGTAAGTCGTTTTGTTCATCAAATTTAAGTAGATAACTCATCAGTTGTTTGCATCAGAACGATAATTTTTGAGATAGTTATTAAAACTGTTTAAAGGTTGTCAAACGTTGTTTCTCGTTGTATATCCTTTAATTCTAGAGTTAAATTGATAAATAACGTGTACGAATTTGTTTAACGCATTTGTTTTGGTTACTCGACGTCTCCGTTCTCGTGTAGCCTACATATTGCGTTTTTTTTTTAATTTGCTTACCGGGCTAAAGGTTAGCATGTTTAAAATACGTAAGTCGTTTTGTTCATCATATTTAAGTAGATAACTCATCAGTTGTTTGCATCAGAGCGATAATTTTTGAGATAGTTATTAAAACTGTTTAAAGGTTGTCGAACGTTGTTTCTCGTTGTATATCCTTTAATTCTAGAGTTAAATTGATAAATAACGTGTAGGAATTTGTTTAACGCATTTGTTTTGGTTACTCGACGTCTCCGTTCTCGTGTAGCCTACATATTGCGTGTTTTTTTTAATTTGCTTACCGGGCTAAAGGTTAGCATGTTTAAAACACGTAAGTCGTTTTGTTCATCAAATTTAAGTAGATAACTCATCAGTTGTTTGCATCAGAGCGATAATTTTTGAGATAGTTATTAAAACTGTTTAAAGGTTGTCAAACGTTGTTTCTCGTTGTATATCCTTTAATTCTAGAGTTAAATTGATAAATAACGTGTACGAATTTGTTTAACGCATTTGTTTTGGTTACTCGACGTCTCCGTTCTCGTGTAGCCTACATATTGCGTTTTTTTTTTTTAATTTGCTTACCGGGCTAAAGGTTAGCATGTTTAAAATACGTAAGTCGTTTTGTTCATCAAATTTAAGTAGATAACTCATCAGTTGTTTGCATCAGAGCGATAATTTTTGAGATAGTTATTAAAACTGTTTAAAGGTTGTCAAACGTTGTTTCTCGTTGTATATCCTTTAATTCTAGAGTTAAATTGATAAATAACGTGTACGAATTTGTTTAACGCATTTGTTTTGGTTACTCGACGTCTCCGTTCTCGTGTAGCCTACATATTGCGTTTTTTTTTTAATTTGCTTACCGGGCTAAAGGTTAGCATGTTTAAAATACGTAAGTCGTTTTGTTCATCATATTTAAGTAGATAACTCATCAGTTGTTTGCATCAGAGCGATAATTTTTGAGATAGTTATTAAAACTGTTTAAAGGTTGTCAAACGTTGTTTCTCGTTGTATATCCTTTAATTCTAGAGTTAAATTGATAAATAACGTGTACGAATTTGTTTAACGCATTTGTTTTGGTTACTCGACGTCTCCGTTCTCGTGTAGCCTACATATTGCGTTTTTTTTTTTAATTTGCTTACCGGGCTAAAGGTTAGCATGTTTAAAATACGTAAGTGGTTTTGTTCATCAAATTTAAGTAGATAACTCATCAGTTGTTTGCATCAGAGCGATAATTTTTGAGATAGTTATAAAAACTGTTTAAAGGTTGTCAAACGTTGTTTCTCGTTGTATATCCTTTAATTCTAGAGTTAAATTGATAAATAACGTGTACGAATTTGTTTAACGCATTTGTTTTGGTTACTCGACGTCTCCGTTCTCGTGTAGCCTACATATTGCGTTTTTTTTTTAATTTGCTTACCGGGCTAAAGGTTAGCAGGTTTAAAATACGTAAGTCGTTTTGTCCAACAAATTTGAGTAGATAACTCATCAGTTGTTTGCATCAGAGCGATAATTTTTGAGATAGTTATTAAAACTGTTTAAAGGTTGTCAAACGTTGTTTCTCGTTGTATATCCTTTAATTCTAGAGTTAAATTGATAAATAACGTGTACGAATTTGTTTAACGCATTTGTTTTGGTTACTCGACGTCTCCGTTCTCGTGTAGCCTACATATTGCGTTTTTTTTTTTTAATTTGCTTACCGGGCTAAAGGTTAGCATGTTTAAAATACGTAAGTCGTTTTGTTCATCATATTTAAGTAGATAACTCATCAGTTGTTTGCATTAGAGCGATAATTTTTGAGATAGTTATTAAAACCGTTTAAAGGTTGTCAAACGTTGTTTCTCGTTGTATATCCTTTAATTCTAGAGTTAAATTGATAAATAACGTGTACGAAATTGTTTAACGCATTTGTTTTGGTTACTCGACGTCTCCGTTCTCGTGTAGCCTACATATTGGGTTTTTTTTTTAATTTGCTTACCGGGCTAAAGGTTAGCATGTTTAAAATACGTAAGTCGTTTTGTTCATCAAATTTAAGTAGATAACTCATCAGTTGTTTGCATCAGAGCGACAATTTTTGAGATAGTTATTAAAACTGTTTAAAGGTTGTCAAACGTTGTTTCTCGTTGTATATCCTTTAATTCTAGAGTTAAATTGATAAATAACGTGTACGAATTTGTTTAACGCATTTGTTTTGGTTACTCGACGTCTCCGTTCTCGTGTAGCCTACATATTGCGTTTTTTTTTTAATTTGCTTACCGGGCTAAAGGTTAGCATGTTTAAAATACGTAAGTCGTTTTGTTCAACAAATTTAAGTAGATAACTCATCAGTTGTTTGCATCAGAGCGACAATTTTTGAGATAGTTATTAAAACTGTTTAAAGGTTGTCAAACGTTGTTTCTCGTTGTATATCCTTTAATTCTAGAGTTAAATTGATAAATAACGTGTACGAATTTGTTTAACGCATTTGTTTTGGTTACTCGACGTCTCCGTTCTCGTGTAGCCTACATATTGCGTTTTTTTTTTAATTTGCTTACCGGGCTAAAGGTTAGCATGTTTAAAATACGTAAGTCGTTTTGTTCATCATATTTAAGTAGATAACTCATCAGTTGTTTGCATCAGAGCGATAATTTTTGAGATAGTTATTAAAACTGTTTAAAGGTTGTCAAACGTTGTTTCTCGTTGTATATCCTTTAATTCTAGAGTTAAATTGATAAATAACGTGTACGAATTTGTTTAACGCATTTGTTTTGGTTACTCGAAGTCTCCGTTCTCGTGTAGCCTACATATTGCGTTTTTTTTTTAATTTGCTTACCGGGCTAAAGGTTAGCATGTTTAAAATACCTAAGTCGTTTTGTTCAACAAATTTGAGTAGATAACTCAGCAGTTGTTTGCATCAGAGCGATAATTTTTGAGATAGTTATTAAAACTGTTTAAACGTGGTTTCTCGTTGTATATCCTTTAATTCTAGAGTTAAATTGATAAATAACGTGTACGAATTTGTTTAACGCATTTGTTTTGGTTACTCGACGTCTCCGTTCTCGTGTAGCCTACATATTGCGTTTTTTTTTTAATTTGCTTACCGGGCTAAAGGTTAGCATGTTTAAAATACGTAAGTCGTTTTGTTCATCATATTTAAGTAGATAACTCATCAGTTGTTTGCATCAGAGCGATAATTTTTGAGATAGTTATTAAAACTGTTTAAAGGTTGTCAAACGTTGTTTCTCGTTGTATATCCTTTAATTCTAGAGTTAAATTGATAAATAACGTGTACGAATTTGTTTAACGCATTTGTTTTGGTTACTCGACGTCTCCGTTCTCGTGTAGCCTACATATTGCGTTTTTTTTTTAATTTGCTTACCGGGCTAAAGGTTAGCATGTTTAAAATACGTAAGTCGTTTTGTTCATCAAATTTAAGTAGATAACTCATCAGTTGTTTGCATCAGAGCGATAATTTTTGAGATAGTTATTAAAACTGTTTAAAGGTTGTCAAACGTTGTTTCTCGTTGTATATCCTTTAATTCTAGAGTTAAATTGATAAATAACGTGTACGAATTTGTTTAACGCATTTGTTTTGGTTACTCGACGTCTCCGTTCTCGTGTAGCCTACATATTGCGTTTTTTTTTTTAATTTGCTTACCGGGCTAAAGGTTAGCATGTTTAAAATACGTAAGTCGTTTTGTTCATCATATTTAAGTAGACAACTCATCAGTTGTTTGCATCAGAGCGATAAATTTTGAGATAGTTATTAAACTGTTTAAAGGTTTGCAAACGTTGTTTCTCGTTGTATATCCTTTAATTCTAGAGTTAAATTGATAAATAACGTGTACGAATTTGTTTAACGCATTTGTTTTGGTTACTCGACGTCTCCGTTCTCGTGTAGCCTACATATTGCGTTTTTTTTTTTAATTTGCTTACCGGGCTAAAGGTTAGCATGTTTAAAATACGTAAGTCGTTTTGTTCATCATATTTAAGTAGATAACTCATCAGTTGTTTGCATCAGAGCGATAATTTTTGAGATAGTTATTAAAACTGTTTAAAGGTTGTCAAACGTTGTTTCTCGTTGTATATCCTTTAATTCTAGAGTTAAATTGATAAATAACGTGTACGAATTTGTTTAACGCATTTGTTTTGGTTACTCGACGTCTCCGTTCTCGTGTAGCCTACATATTACGTTTTTTTTTTAATTTGCTTACCGGGCTAAAGGTTAGCATGTTTAAAATACGTAAGTCGTTTTGTTCATCAAATTTAAGTAGATAACTCATCAGTTGTTTGCATCAGAGCGATAATTTTTGAGATAGTTATTAAAACTGTTTAAAGGTTGTCAAACGTTGTTTCTCGTTGTATATCCTTTAATTCTAGAGTTAAATTGATAAATAACGTGTACGAATTTGTTTAACGCATTTGTTTTGGTTACTCGACGTCTCCGTTCTCGTGTAGCCTACATATTGCGTTTTTTTTTAATTTGCTTACCGGGCTAAAGGTTAGCATGTTTAAAATACGTAAGTCGTTTTGTTCATCAAATCTAAGTAGATAACTCATCAGTTGTTTGCATCAGAGCGACAATTTTTGAGATAGTTATTAAAACTGTTTAAAGGTTGTCAAACGTTGTTTCTCGTTGTATATTCTTTAATTCTAGAGTTAAATTGATAAATAACGTGTAGGAATTTGTTTAACGCATTTGTTTTGGTTACTCGACGTCTCCGTTCTCGTGTAGCCTACATATTGCGTTTTTTTTTAATTTGCTTACCGGGCTAAAGGTTAGCATGCTTAAAATACGTAAGTCGTTTTGTTCATCAAATTAAAGTAGATAACTCATCAGTTGTTTGCATCAGAGCGATAATTTTTGAGATAGTTATTAAAACTGTTTAAAGGTTGTCAAACGTTGTTTCTCGTTGTATATCCTTTAATTCTAGAGTTAAATTGATAAATAACGTGTACGAATTTGTTTAACGCATTTGTTTTGGTTACTCGACGTCTCCGTTCTCGTGTAGCCTACATATTGCGTTTTTTTTTTAATTTGCTTACCGGGCTAAAGGTTAGCATGTTTAAAATACGTAAGTCGTTTTGTTCATCAAATTTAAGTAGATAACTCATCAGTTGTTTGCATCAGAGCGATAATTTTTGAGATATTTATTAAAACTGTTTAAAGGTTGTCAAACGTTGTTTCTCGTTGTATATCCTTTAATTCTAGAGTTAAATTGATAAATAACGTGTACGAATTTGTTTAACGCATTTGTTTTGGTTACTCGACGTCTCCGTTCTCGTGTAGCCTACATATTGCGTTTTTTTTTTTTAATTTGCTTACCGGGCTAAAGGTTAGCATGTTTAAAATACGTAAGTCGTTTTGTTCATCATATTTAAGTAGATAACTCATCAGTTGTTTGCATCAGAGCGATAATTTTTGAGATAGTTATTAAAACTGTTTAAAGGTTGTCAAACGTTGTTTCTCGTTGTATATCCTTTAATTCTAGAGTTAAATTGATAAATAACGTGTACGAATTTGTTTAACGCATTTGTTTTGGTTACTCGACGTCTCCGTTCTCGTGTAGCCTACATATTGGGTTTTTTTTTTAATTTGCTTACCGGGCTAAAGGTTAGCATGTTTAAAATACGTAAGTCGTTTTGTTCATCAAATTTAAGTAGATAACTCATCAGTTGTTTGCATCAGAGCGATAATTTTTGAGATAGTTATTAAAACTGTTTAAAGGTTGTCAAACGTTGTTTCTCGTTGTATATCCTTTAATTCTAGAGTTAAATTGATAAATAACGTGTACGAATTTGTTTAACGCATTTGTTTTGGTCACTCGACGTCTCCGTTCTCGTGTAGCCTACATATTGCGTTTTTTTTTTAATTTGCTTACCGGGCTAAAGGTTAGCATGTTTAAAATACGTAAGTCGTTTTGTTCATCAAATTTAAGTAGATAACTCATCAGTTGTTTGCATCAGAGCGATAATTTTTGAGATAGTTATTAAAACTGTTTAAAGGTTGTCAAACGTTGTTTCTCGTTGTATATCCTTTAATTCTAGAGTTAAATTGATAAATAACGTGTACGAATTTGTTTAACGCATTTGTTTTGGTTACTCGACGTCTCCGTTCTCGTGTAGCCTACATATTGCGTTTTTTTTTTAATTTGCTTACCGGGCTAAAGGTTAGCATGTTTAAAATACGTAAGTCGTTTTGTTCATCATATTTAAGTAGATAACTCATCGGTTGTTTGCATCAGAGCGATAATTTTTGAGATAGTTATTAAAACTGTTTAAAGGTTGTCAAACGTTGTTTCTCGTTGTATATCCTTTAATTCTAGAGTTAAATTGATAAATAACGTGTACGAATTTGTTTAACGCATTTGTTTTGGTTACTCGACGTCTCCGTTCTCGTGTAGCCTACATATTGCGTTTTTTTTTTTAATTTGCTTACCGGGCTAAAGGTTAGCATGTTTAAAATACGTAAGTCGTTTTTTTCATCAAATTTAAGTAGATAACTCATCAGTTGTTTGCATCAGAGCGATAATTTTTGAGATAGTTATTAAAACTGTTTAAAGGTTGTCAAACGTTGTTTCTCGTTGTATATCCTTTAATTCTAGAGTTAAATTGATAAATAACGTGTACGAATTTGTTTAACGCATTTGTTTTGGTTACTCGACGTCTCCGTTCTCGTGTAGCCTGCATATTGCGTTTTTTTTTTAATTTGCTTACCGGGCTAAAGGTTAGCATGTTTAAAATACGTAAGTCGTTTTGTTCATCAAATTTAAGTAGATAACTCATCAGTTGTTTGCATCAGAGCGATAATTTTTGAGATAGTTATTAAAACTGTTTAAAGGTTGTCAAACGTTGTTTCTCGTTGTATATCCTTTAATTCTAGAGTTAAATTGATAAATAACGTGTATGAATTTGTTTAACGCATTTATTTTGGTTACTCGACGTCTCCGTTCTCGTGTAGCCTACATATTGCGTTTTTTTTTTAATTTGCTTACCGGGCTAAAGGTTAGCATGTTTAAAATACGTAAGTCGTTTTGTTCATCAAATTTAAGTAGATAACTCATTTGTTGTTTGCATCAGAGCGATACTTTTTGAGATAGTTATTAAAACTGTTTAAAGGTTGTCAAACGTTGTTTCTCGTTGTATATCCTTTAATTCTAGAGTTAAATTGATAAATAACGTGTACGAATTTGTTTAACGCATTTGTTTTGGTTACTTGACGTCTCCGTTCTCGTGTAGCCTACATATTGCGTTTTTTTTTAATTTGCTTACCGGGCTAAAGGTTAGCATGTTTAAAATACGTAAGTCGTTTTGTTCATCAAATCTAAGTAGATAACTCATCAGTTGTTTGCATCAGAGCGACAATTTTTGAGATAGTTATTAAAACTGTTTAAAGGTTGTCAAACGTTGTTTCTCGTTGTATATTCTTTAATTCTAGAGTTAAATTGATAAATAACGTGTACGAATTTGTTTAACGCATTTGTTTTGGTTACTCGACGTCTCCGTTCTCGTGTAGCCTACATATTGAGTTTTTTTTTTAGTTTGCTTACCGGGCTAAAGGTTAGCATGCTTAAAATACGTAAGTCGTTTTGTTCATCAAATTAAAGTAGATAACTCATCAGTTGTTTGCATCAGAGCGATAATTTTTGAGATAGTTATTAAAACTGTTTAAAGGTTGTCAAACGTTGTTTCTCGTTGTATATCCTTTAATTCTAGAGTTAAATTGATAAATAACGTGTACGAATTTGTTTAACGCATTTGTTTTGGTTACTCGACGTCTCCGTTCTCGTGTAGCCTGCATATTGCGTTTTTTTTTTAATTTGCTTACCGGGCTAAAGGTTAGCATGTTTAAAATACGTAAGTCGTTTTGTTTATCAAATTTAAGTAGATAACTCATCAGTTGTTTGCATCAGAGCGATAATTTTTGAGATAGTTATTAAAACTGTTTAAAGGTTGTCAAACGTTGTTTCTCGTTGTATATCCTTTAATTCTAGAGTTAAATTGATAAATAACGTGTACGAATTTGTTTAACGCATTTATTTTGGTTACTCGACGTCTCCGTTCTCGTGTAGCCTACATATTGCGTTTTTTTTTTAATTTGCTTACCGGGCTAAAGGTTAGCATGTTTAAAATACGTAAGTCGTTTTGTTCATCAAATTTAAGTAGATAACTCATCAGTTGTTTGCATCAGAGCGATAATTTTTGAGATAGTTATTAAAACTGTTTAAAGGTTGTCAAACGTTGTTTCTCGTTGTATATCCTTTAATTCTAGAGTTAAATTGATAAATAACGTGTACGAATTTGTTTAACGCATTTATTTTGGTTACTCGACGTCTCCGTTCTCGTGTAGCCTACATATTGCGTTTTTTTTTTAATTTGCTTACCGGGCTAAAGGTTAGCATGTTTAAAATACGTAAGTCGTTTTGTTCATCAAATTTAAGTAGATAACTCATCTGTTGTTTGCATCAGAGCGATAATTTTTGAGATAGTTATTAAAACTGTTTAAAGGTTGTCAAACGTTGTTTCTCGTTGTATATCCTTTAATTCTAGAGTTAAATTGATAAATAACGTGTACGAATTTGTTTAACGCATTTGTTTTGGTTACTCGACGTCTCCGTTCTCGTGTAGCCTACATATTGCGTTTTTTTTTTAATTTGCTTACCGGGCTAAAGGTTAGCATGTTTAAAATACGTAAGTCGTTTTGTTCATCAAATCTAAGTAGATAACTCATCAGTTGTTTGCATCAGAGCGACAATTTTTGAGATAGTTATTAAAACTGTTTAAAGGTTGTCAAACGTTGTTTCTCGTTGTATATTCTTTAATTCTAGAGTTAAATTGATAAATAACGTGTACGAATTTGTTTAACGCATTTGTTTTGGTTACTCGACGTCTCCGTTCTCGTGTAGCCTACATATTGCGTTTTTTTTTTAGTTTGCTTACCGGGCTAAAGGTTAGCATGCTTAAAATACGTAAGTCGTTTTGTTCATCAAATTAAAGTAGATAACTCATCAGTTGTTTGCATCAGAGCGATAATTTTTGAGATAGTTATTAAAACTGTTTAAAGGTTGTCAAACGTTGTTTCTCGTTGTATATCCTTTAATTCTAGAGTTAAATTGATAAATAACGTGTACGAATTTGTTTAACGCATTTGTTTTGGTTACTCGACGTCTCCGTTCTCGTGTAGCCTACATATTGCGTTTTTTTTTTAATTTGCTTACCGGGCTAAAGGTTAGCATGTTTAAAATACGTAAGTCGTTTTGTTCATCAAATTTAAGTAGATAACTCATCAGTTGTTTCCATCAGAGCGATAATTTTTGAGATAGTTATTAAAACTGTTTAAAGGTTGTCAAACGTTGTTTCTCGTTGTATATCCTTTAATTCTAGAGTTAAATTGATAAATAACGTGTACGAATTTGTTTAACGCATTTGTTTTGGTTACTCGACGTCTCCGTTCTCGTGTAGCCTACATATTGCGTTTTTTTTTTTTAATTTGCTTACCGGGCTAAAGGTTAGCATGTTTAAAATACGTAAGTCGTTTTGTTCATCATATTTAAGTAGATAACTCATCAGATGTTTGCATCAGAGCGATAATTTTTGAGATAGTTATTAAAACTGTTTAAAGGTTGTCAAACGTTGTTTCTCGTTGTATATCCTTTAATTCTAGAGTTAAATTGATAAATAACGTGTACGAATTTGTTTAACGCATTTGTTTTGGTTACTCGACGTCTCCGTTCTCGTGTAGCCTACATATTGCGTTTTTTTTTTAATTTGCTTACCGGGCTAAAGGTTAGCATGTTTAAAATACGTAAGTCGTTTTGCTCATCATATTTAAGTAGATAACTCATCAGTTGTTTGCATCAGAGCGATACTTTTTGAGATAGTTATTAAAACTGTTTAAAGGTTGTCAAACGTTGTTTCTCGTTGTATATCCTTTAATTCTAGAGTTAAATTGATAAATAACGTGTACGAATTTGTTTAACGCATTTGTTTTGGTTACTCGAGGTCTCCGTTCTCGTGTAGCCTACATATTGCGTTTTTTTTTTTAATTTGCTTACCGGGCTAAAGGTTAGCATGTTTAAAATACGTAAGTCGTTTTGTTCATCAAATTTAAGTAGATAACTCATCAGTTGTTTGCATCAGAGCGATAATTTTTGAGATAGTTATTAAAACTGTTTAAAGTTTGTCAAACGTTGTTTCTCGTTGTATATCCTTTAATTCTAGAGTTAAATTGATAAATAACGTGTACGAATTTGTTTAGCGCATTTGTTTTGGTTACTCGACGTCTCCGTTCTCGTGTAGCCTACATATTGCGTTTTTTTTTTAATTTGCTTACCGGGCTAAAGGTTAGCATGTTTAAAATACGTAAGTCGTTTTGTTCATCATATTTAAGTAGATAACTCATCAGTTGTTTGCATCAGAGCGATAATTTTTGAGATAGTTATTAAAACTGTTTAAAGGTTGTCAAACGTTGTTTCTCGTTGTATATCCTTTAATTCTAGAGTTAAATTGATAAATAACGTGTACGAATTTGTTTAACGCATTTGTTTTGGTTACTCGACGTCTCCGTTCTCGTGTAGCCTGCATATTGCGTTTTTTTTTTAATTTGCTTACCGGGCTAAAGGTTAGCATGTTTAAAATACGTAAGTCGTTTTGTTCATCAAATTTAAGTAGATAACTCATCAGTTGTTTGCATCAGAGCGATAATTTTTGAGATAGTTATTAAAACTGTTTAAAGGTTGTCAAACGTTGTTTCTCGTTGTATATCCTTTAATTCTAGAGTTAAATTGATAAATAACGTGTACGAATTTGTTTAACGCATTTGTTTTGGTTACTCGACGTCTCCGTTCTCGTGTAGCCTACATATTGCGTTTTTTTTTTAATTTGCTTACCGGGCTAAAGGTTAGCATGTTTAAAATACGTAAGTCGTTTTGTTCAACAAATTTAAGTAGATAACTCATCAGTTGTTTGCATCAGAGCGACAATTTTTGAGATAGTTATTAAAACTGTTTAAAGGTTGTCAAACGTTGTTTCTCGTTGTATATCCTTTAATTCTAGAGTTAAATTGATAAATAACGTGTACGAATTTGTTTAACGCATTTGTTTTGGTTACTCGACGTCTCCGTTCTCGTGTAGCCTACATATTGCGTTTTTTTTTTAATTTGCTTACCGGGCTAAAGGTTAGCATGTTTAAAATACGTAAGTCGTTTTGTTCATCAAATTTAAGTAGATAACTCATCAGTTGTTTGCATCAGAGCGATAATTTTTGAGATAGTTATTAAAACTGTTTAAAGGTTGTCAAACGTTGTTTCTCGTTGTATATCCTTTAATTCTAGAGTTAAATTGATAAATAACGTGTACGAATTTGTTTAACGAATTTGTTTTGGTTACTCGACGTCTCCGTTCTCGTGTAGCCTACATATTGCGTTTTTTTTTTAAATTTGCTTACCGGGCTAAAAGTTAGCATGTTTAAAATACGTAAGTCGTTTTGTTCATCATATTTAAGTAGATAACTCATCAGTTGTTTGCATCAGAGCGATAATTTTTGAGATAGTTATTAAAACTGTTTAAAGGTTGTCAAACGTTGTTTCTCGTTGTATATCCTTTAATTCTAGAGTTAAATTGATAAATAACGTGTACGAATTTGTTTAACGCATTTGTTTTGGTTACTCGACGTCTCCGTTCTCGTGTAGCCCACATATTGCGTTTTTTTTTTAATTTGCTTACCGGGCTAAAGGTTAGCATGTTTAAAATACGTAAGTCGTTTTGTTCATCATATTTAAGTAGATAACTCATCAGTTGTTTGCATCAGAGCGATAATTTTTGAGATAGTTATTAAAACTGTTTAAAGGTTGTCAAACGTTGTTTCTCGTTGTATATCCTTTAATTCTAGAGTTAAATTGATAAATAACGTGTACGAATTTGTTTAACGCATTTGTTTTGGTTACTCGACGTCTCCGTTCTCGTGTAGCCTACATATTGCGTTTTTTTTTTAATTTGCTTACCGGGCTAAAGGTTAGCATGTTTAAAATACGTAATTCGTTTTGTTCATCATATTTAAGTAGATAACTCATCAGTTGTTTGCATCAGAGCGATAATTTTTGAGATAGTTATTAAAACTGTTTAAAGGTTGTCAAACGTTGTTTCTCGTTGTATATCCTTTAATTCTAGAGTTAAATTGATAAATAACGTGTACGAATTTGTTTAACGCATTTGTTTTGGTTACTCGACGTCTCCGTTCTCGTGTAGCCTACATATTGCGTTTTTTTTTTAATTTGCTTACCGGGCTAAAGGTTAGCATGTTTAAAATACGTAAGTCGTTTTGTTCATCAAATTTAAGTAGATAACTCATCAGTTGTTTGCATCAGAGCGACAATTTTTGAGATAGTTATTAAAACTGTTTAAAGGTTGTCAAACGTTGTTTCTCGTTGTATATCCTTTAATTCTAGAGTTAAATTGATAAATAACGTGTACGAATTTGTTTAACGCATTTGTTTTGGTTACTCGACGTCTCCGTTCTCGTGTAGCCTACATATTGCGTTTTTTTTTTAATTTGCTTACCGGGCTAAAGGTTAGCATGCTTAAAATACGTAAGTCGTTTTGTTCAACAAATTTAAGTAGATAACTCATCAGTTGTTTGCATCAGAGCGATAATTTTTGAGATAGTTATTAAAACTGTTTAAAGGTTGTCAATCGTTGTTTCTCGTTGTATATCCTTTAATTCTAGAGTTAAATTGATAAATAACGTGTACGAATTTGTTTAACGCATTTGTTTTGATTACTCGACGTCTCCGTTCTCGTGTAGCCTACATATTGCGTTTTTTTTTTAATTTGCTTACCGGGCTAAAGGTTAGCATGTTTAAAATACGTAAGTCGTTTTGTTCATCAAATTTAAGTAGATAACTCATCAGGTGTTTGCATCAGAGCGATAATTTTTGAGATAGTTATTAAAACTGTTTAAAGGTTGTCAAACGTTGTTTCTCGTTGTATATCCTTTAATTCTAGAGTTAAATTGATAAATAACGTGTACGAATTTGTTTAACGCATTTGTTTTGGTTACTCGACGTATCCGTTCTCGTGTAGCCTACATATTGCGTTTTTTTTTTAATTTGCTTACCGGGCTAAAGGTTAGCATGTTTAAAATACGTAAGTCGTTTTGTTCATCAAATTTAAGTAGATAACTCATCAGTTGTTTGCATCAGAGCGACAATTTTTGAGATAGTTATTAAAACTGTTTAAAGGTTGTCAAACGTTGTTTCTCGTTGTATATCCTTTAATTCTAGAGTTAAATTTATAAATAACGTGTACGAATTTGTTTAACGCATTTGTTTTGGTTACTCGACGTCTCCGTTCTCGTGTAGCCTACATATTGCGTTTTTTTTTTAATTTGCTTACCGGGCTAAAGGTTAGCATGTTTAAAATACGTAAGTCGTTTTGTTCATCAAATTTAAGTAGATAACTCATCAGTTGTTTGCATCAGAGCGATAATTTTTGAGATAGTTATTAAAACTGTTTAAAGGTTGTCAAACGTTGTTTCTCGTTGTATATCCTTTAATTCTAGAGTTAAATTGATAAATAACGTGTACGAATTTGTTTAACGCATTTGTTTTGGTTACTCGACGTCTCCGTTCTCGTGTAGCCTACATATTGCGTTTTTTTTTTAATTTGCTTACCGGGCTAAAGGTTAGCATGTTTAAAATACGTAAGTCGTTTTGTTCATCATATTTAAGTAGATAACTCATCAGTTGTTTGCATCAGAGCGATAATTTTTGAGATAGTTATTAAAACTGTTTAAAGGTTGTCAAACGTTGTTTCTCGTTGTATATCCTTTAATTCTAGAGTTAAATTGATAAATAACGTGTACGAATTTGTTTAACGCATTTGTTTTGGTTACTCGACGTCTCCGTTCTCGTGTAGCCCACATATTGCGTTTTTTTTTAAATTTGCTTACCGGGCTAAATGTTAGCATGTTTAAAATACGTAAGTCGTTTAAGTCGTTTTGTTCATCATATTTAAGTAGATAACTCATCAGTTGTTTGCATCCGAGCGATAATTTTTGAGATAGTTATTAAAACTGTTTAAAGGTTGTCAAACGTTGTTTCTCGTTGTATATCCTTTAATTCTAGAGTTAAATTGATAAATAACGTGTACGAATTTGTTTAACGCATTTGTTTTGGTTACTCGACGTCTCCGTTCTCGTGTAGCCTACATATTGCGTTTTTTTTTTTAATTTGCTTACCGGGCTAAAGGTTAGCATGTTTAAAATACGTAAGTCGTTTTGTTCATCATATTTAAGTAGATAACTCATCAGTTGTTTGCATCAGAGCGATAATTTTTGAGATAGTTATTAAAACTGTTTAAAGGTTGTCAAACGTTGTTTCTCGTTGTATATCCTTTAATTCTAGAGTTAAATTGATAAATAACGTGTACGAATTTGTTTAACGCATTTGTTTTGGTTACTCGACGTCTCCGTTCTCGTGTAGCCTACATATTGCGTTTTTTTTTTTAAATTTGCTTACCGGGCTAAAGGTTAGCATGTTTAAAATACGTAAGTCGTTTTGTTCATCATATTTAAGTAGATAACTCATCAGTTGTTTGCATCCGAGCGATAATTTTTGAGATAGTTATTAAAACTGTTTAAAGGTTGTCAAACGTTGTTTCTCGTTGTATATCCTTTAATTCTAGAGTTAAATTGATAAATAACGTGTACGAATTTGTTTAACGCATTTGTTTTGGTTACTCGACGTCTCCGTTCTCGTGTAGCCTACATATTGCGTTTTTTTTTTTAATTTGCTTACCGGGCTAAAGGTTAGCATGTTTAAAATACGTAAGTCGTTTTGTTCATCAAATTTAAGTAGATAACTCATCAGTTGTTTGCATCAGAGCGATAATTTTTGAGATAGTTATTAAAACTGTTTAAAGGTTGTCAAACGTTGTTTCTCGTTGTATATCCTTTAATTCTAGAGTTAAATTGATAAATAACGTGTACGAATTTGTTTAACGCATTTGTTTTGGTTACTCGACGTCTCCGTTCTCGTGTAGCCCACATATTGCGTTTTTTTTTAAATTTGCTTACCGGGCTAAATGTTAGCATGTTTAAAATACGTAAGTCGTTTAAGTCGTTTTGTTCATCATATTTAAGTAGATAACTCATCAGTTGTTTGCATCCGAGCGATAATTTTTGAGATAGTTATTAAAACTGTTTAAAGGTTGTCAAACGTTGTTTCTCGTTGTATATCCTTTAATTCTAGAGTTAAATTTATAAATAACGTGTACGAATTTGTTTAACGCATTTGTTTTGGTTACTCGACGTCTCCGTTCTCGTGTAGCCCACATATTGCGTTTTTTTTTAAATTTGCTTACCGGGCTAAATGTTAGCATGTTTAAAATACGTAAGTCGTTTAAGTCGTTTTGTTCATCATATTTAAGTAGATAACTCATCAGTTGTTTGCATCCGAGCGATAATTTTTGAGATAGTTATTAAAACTGTTTAAAGGTTGTCAAACGTTGTTTCTCGTTGTATATCCTTTAATTCTAGAGTTAAATTGATAAATAACGTGTACGAATTTGTTTAACGCATTTGTTTTGGTTACTCGACGTCTCCGTTCTCGTGTAGCCTACATATTGCGTTTTTTTTTTAATTTGCTTACCGGGCTAAAGGTTAGCATGTTTAAAATACGTAAGTCGTTTTGTTCATCAAATTTAAGTAGATAACTCATCAGGTGTTTGCATCAGAGCGATAATTTTTGAGATAGTTATTAAAACTGTTTAAAGGTTGTCAAACGTTGTTTCTCGTTGTATATCCTTTAATTCTAGAGTTAAATTGATAAATAACGTGTACGAATTTGTTTAACGCATTTGTTTTGGTTACTCGACGTATCCGTTCTCGTGTAGCCTACATATTGCGTTTTTTTTTTTAATTTGCTTACCGGGCTAAAGGTTAGCATGTTTAAAATACGTAAGTCGTTTTGTTCATCAAATTTAAGTAGATAACTCATCAGTTGTTTGCATCAGAGCGACAATTTTTGAGATAGTTATTAAAACTGTTTAAAGGTTGTCAAACGTTGTTTCTCGTTGTATATCCTTTAATTCTAGAGTTAAATTTATAAATAACGTGTACGAATTTGTTTAACGCATTTGTTTTGGTTACTCGACGTCTCCGTTCTCGTGTAGCCTACATATTGCGTTTTTTTTTTTAATTTGCTTACCGGGCTAAAGGTTAGCATGTTTAAAATACGTAAGTCGTTTTGTTCATCAAATTTAAGTAGATAACTCATCAGTTGTTTGCATCAGAGCGATAATTTTTGAGATAGTTATTAAAACTGTTTAAAGGTTGTCAAACGTTGTTTCTCGTTGTATATCCTTTAATTCTAGAGTTAAATTGATAAATAACGTGTACGAATTTGTTTAACGCATTTGTTTTGGTTACTCGACGTCTCCGTTCTCGTGTAGCCTACATATTGCGTTTTTTTTTTAATTTGCTTACCGGGCTAAAGGTTAGCATGTTTAAAATACGTAAGTCGTTTTGTTCATCATATTTAAGTAGATAACTCATCAGTTGTTTGCATCAGAGCGATAATTTTTGAGATAGTTATTAAAACTGTTTAAAGGTTGTCAAACGTTGTTTCTCGTTGTATATCCTTTAATTCTAGAGTTAAATTGATAAATAACGTGTACGAATTTGTTTAACGCATTTGTTTTGGTTACTCGACGTCTCCGTTCTCGTGTAGCCCACATATTGCGTTTTTTTTTAAATTTGCTTACCGGGCTAAATGTTAGCATGTTTAAAATACGTAAGTCGTTTAAGTCGTTTTGTTCATCATATTTAAGTAGATAACTCATCAGTTGTTTGCATCCGAGCGATAATTTTTGAGATAGTTATTAAAACTGTTTAAAGGTTGTCAAACGTTGTTTCTCGTTGTATATCCTTTAATTCTAGAGTTAAATTGATAAATAACGTGTACGAATTTGTTTAACGCATTTGTTTTGGTTACTCGACGTCTCCGTTCTCGTGTAGCCTACATATTGCGTTTTTTTTTTAATTTGCTTACCGGGCTAAAGGTTAGCATGTTTAAAATACGTAAGTCGTTTTGTTCATCATATTTAAGTAGATAACTCATCAGTTGTTTGCATCAGAGCGATAATTTTTGAGATAGTTATTAAAACTGTTTAAAGGTTGTCAAACGTTGTTTCTCGTTGTATATCCTTTAATTCTAGAGTTAAATTGATAAATAACGTGTACGAATTTGTTTAACGCATTTGTTTTGGTTACTCGACGTCTCCGTTCTCGTGTAGCCTACATATTGCGTTTTTTTTTTAAATTTGCTTACCGGGCTAAAGGTTAGCATGTTTAAAATACGTAAGTCGTTTTGTTCATCATATTTAAGTAGATAACTCATCAGTTGTTTGCATCCGAGCGATAATTTTTGAGATAGTTATTAAAACTGTTTAAAGGTTGTCAAACGTTGTTTCTCGTTGTATATCCTTTAATTCTAGAGTTAAATTGATAAATAACGTGTACGAATTTGTTTAACGCATTTGTTTTGGTTACTCGACGTATCCGTTCTCGTGTAGCCTACATATTGCGTTTTTTTTTTAATTTGCTTACCGGGCTAAAGGTTAGCATGTTTAAAATACGTAAGTCGTTTTGTTCATCAAATTTAAGTAGATAACTCATCAGTTGTTTGCATCAGAGCGACAATTTTTGAGATAGTTATTAAAACTGTTTAAAGGTTGTCAAACGTTGTTTCTCGTTGTATATCCTTTAATTCTAGAGCTAAATTGATAAATAACGTGTACGAATTTGTTTAACGCATTTGTTTTGGTTACTCGACGTCTCCGTTCTCGTGTAGCCTACATATTGCGTTTTTTTTTTAATTTGCTTACCGGGCTAAAGGTTAGCATGTTTAAAATACGTAAGTCGTTTTGTTCATCAAATTTAAGTAGATAACTCATCAGTTGTTTGCATCAGAGCGATAATTTTTGAGATAGTTATTAAAACTGTTTAAAGGTTGTCAAACGTTGTTTCTCGTTGTATATCCTTTAATTCTAGAGTTAAATTGATAAATAACGTGTACGAATTTGTTTAACGCATTTGTTTTGGTTACTCGACGTCTCCGTTCTCGTGTAGCCCACATATTGCGTTTTTTTTTAAATTTGCTTACCGGGCTAAAGGTTAGCATGTTTAAAATACGTAAGTCGTTTTGTTCATCAAATTTAAGTAGATAACTCATCAGTTGTTTGCATCAGAGCGACAATTTTGAGATAGTTATTAAAACTGTTTAAAGGTTGTCAAACGTTGTTTCTCGTTGTATATCCTTTAATTCTAGAGTTAAATTGATAAATAACGTGTACGAATTTGTTTAACGCATTTGTTTTGGTTACTCGACGTCTCCGTTCTCGTGTAGCCTACATATTGCGTTTTTTTTTTTAATTTGCTTACCGGGCTAAAGGTTAGCATGCTCAAAATACGTAAGTCGTTTTGTTCAACAAATTTAAGTAGATAACTCATCAGTTGTTTGCATCAGAGCGATAATTTTTGAGATAGTTATTAAAACTGTTTAAAGGTTGTCAAACGTTGTTTCTCGTTGTATATCCTTTAATTCTAGAGTTAAATTGATAAATAACGTGTACGAATTTGTTTAACGCATTTGTTTTGGTTACTCGACGTCTCCGTTCTCGTGTAGCCTACATATTGCGTTTTTTTTTTAATTTGCTTACCGGGCTAAAGGTTAGCATGTTTAAAATACGTAAGTCGTTTTGTTCATCAAATTTAAGTAGATAACTCATCAGATGTTTGCATCAGAGCGATAATTTTTGAGATAGTTATTAAAACTGTTTAAAGGTTGTCAAACGTTGTTTCTCGTTGTATATCCTTTAATTCTAGAGTTAAATTGATAAATAACGTGTACGAATTTGTTTAACGCATTTGTTTTGGTTACTCGACGTCTCCGTTCTCGTGTAGCCTACATATTGCGTTTTTTTTTTAATTTGCTTACCGGGCTAAAGGTTAGCATGTTTAAAATACGTAAGTCGTTTTGTTCATCAAATTTAAGTAGATAACTCATCAGTTGTTTGCATCAGAGCGACAATTTTTGAGATAGTTATTAAAACTGTTTAAATGTTGTCAAACGTTGTTTCTCGTTGTATATCCTTTAATTCTAGAGTTAAATTGATAAATAACGTGTACGAATTTGTTTAACGCATTTGTTTTGGTTACTCGACGTCTCCGTTCTCGTGTAGCCTACATATTGCGTTTTTTTTTTAATTTGCTTACCGGGCTAAAGGTTAGCATGTTTAAAATACGTAAGTCGTTTTGTTCATCAAATTTAAGTAGATAACTCATCAGTTGTTTGCATCAGAGCGATAATTTTTGAGATAGTTATTAAAACTGTTTAAAGGTTGTCAAACGTTGTTTCTCGTTGTATATCCTTTAATTCTAGAGTTAAATTGATAAATAACGTGTACGAATTTGTTTAACGCATTTGTTTTGGTTACTCGACGTCTCCGTTCTCGTGTAGCCTACATATTGCGTTTTTTTTTTAATTTGCTTACCGGGCTAAAGGTTAGCATGTTTAAAATACGTAAGTCGTTTTGTTCATCAAATTTAAGTAGATAACTCAGCAGTTGTTTGCATCAGAGCGATAATTTTTGAGATAGTTATTAAAACTGTTTAAAGGTTGTCAAACGTTGTTTCTCGTTGTATATCCTTTAATTCTAGAGTTAAATTGATAAATAACGTCTACGACGTCTCCGTTCTCGTGTAGCCCACATATTGCGTTTTTTTTTAATTTGCTTACCGGGCTAAAGGTTAGCATGCTTAAAATACGTAAGTCGTTTTGTTCAACAAATTTAAGTAGATAACTCATCAGTTGTTTGCATCAGAGCGACAATTTTTGAGATAGTTATTAAAACTGTTTAAAGGTTGTCAAACGTTGTTTCTCGTTGTATATCCTTTAATTCTAGAGTTAAATTGATAAATAACGTGTACGAATTTGTTTAACGCATTTGTTTTGGTTACTCGACGTCTCCGTTCTCGTGTAGCCTACACATTGCGTTTTTTTTTTTTAATTTGCTTACCGGGCTAAAGGTTAGCATGTTTAAAATACGTAAGTCGTTTTGTTCATCAAATTTAAGTAGATAACTCATCAGTTGTTTGCATCAGAGCGACAATTTTTGAGATAGTTATTAAAACTGTTTAAAGGTTGTCAAACGTTGTTTCTCGTTGCATATCCTTTAAATCTAGAGTTAAATTGATAAATAACGTGTACGAATTTGTTTAACGCATTTGTTTTGGTTACTCGACGTCTCCGTTCTCGTGTAGCCTACATATTGCGTTTTTTTTTTTAATTTGCTTACCGGGCTAAAGGTTAGCATGTTTAAAATACGTAAGTCGTTTTGTTCATCAAATTTAATTAGATAACTCATCAGTTGTTTGCATCAGAGCGATAATTTTTGAGATAGTTATTAAAACTGTTTAAAGGTTGTCAAACGTTGTTTCTCGTTGTATATCCTTTAATTCTAGAGTTAAATTGATAAATAACGTGTACGAATTTGTTTAACGCATTTGTTTTGGTTACTCGACGTCTCCGTTCTCGTGTAGCCTACATATTGCGTTTTTTTTTTAATTTGCTTACCGGGCTAAAGGTTAGCATGTTTAAAATACGTAAGTCGTTTTGTTCATCAAATTTAAGTAGATAACTGATCAGTTGTTTGCATCAGAGCGACAATTTTTGAGATAGTTATTAAAACTGTTTAAAGGTTGTCAAACGTTGTTTCTCGTTGTATATCCTTTAATTCTAGAGATAAATTGATAAATAACGTGTACGAATTTGTTTAACGCATTTGTTTTGGTTACTCGACGTCTCCGTTCTCGTGTAGCCTACATATTGCGTTTTTTTTTTAATTTGCTTACCGGGCTAAAGGTTAGCATGTTTAAAATACGTAAGTCGTTTTGTTCATCAAATTTAAGTAGATAACTCATCAGTTGTTTGCATCAGAGCGACAATTTTTGAGATAGTTATTAAAACTGTTTAAAGGTTGTCAAACGTTGTTTCTCGTTGCATATCCTTTAAATCTAGAGTTAAATTGATAAATAACGTGTACGAATTTGTTTAACGCATTTGTTTTGGTTACTCGACGTCTCCGTTCTCGTGTAGCCTACATATTGCGTTTTTTTTTTAATTTGCTTACCGGGCTAAAGGTTAGCATGTTTAAAATACGTAAGTCGTTTTGTTCATCAAATTTAATTAGATAACTCATCAGTTGTTTGCATCAGAGCGATAATTTTTGAGATAGTTATTAAAACTGTTTAAAGATTGTCAAACGTTGTTTCTCGTTGTATATACTTTAATTCTAGAGTTAAATTGATAAATAACGTCTACGAATTTGTTTAACGCATTTGTTTTGGTTACTCGACGTCTCCGTTCTCGTGTAGCCCACATATTGCGTTTTTTTTTAATTTGCTTACCGGGCTAAAGGTTAGCATGCTTAAAATACGTAAGTGGTTTTGTTCAACAAATTTAAGTAGATAACTCATCAGTTGTTTGCATCAGAGCGACAATTTTTGAGATAGTTATTAAAACTGTTTAAAGGTTGTCAAACGTTGTTTCTCGTTGTATATCCTTTAATTCTAGAGTTAAATTTATAAATAACGTGTACGAATTTGTTTAACGCATTTGTTTTTGTTACTCGACGTCTCCGTTCTCGTGTAGCCTACATATTGCGTTTTTTTTTAATTTGCTTACCGGGCTAAAGGTTAGCATGTTTAAAATACGTAAGTCGTTTTGTTCATCATATTTAAGTAGATAACTCATCAGTTGTTTGCATCAGAGCGATAATTTTTGAGATAGTTATTAAAACTGTTTAAAGGTTGTCAAACGTTGTTTCTCGTTGTATATCCTTTAATTCTAGAGTTAAATTGATAAATAACGTGTACGAATTTGTTTAACGCATTTGTTTTGGTTACTCGACGTCTCCGTTCTCGTGTAGCCTACATATTGCGTTTTTTTTTTTAATTTGCTTACCGGGCTAAAGGTTAGCATGTTTAAAATACGTAAGTCGTTTTGTTCATCAAATTTAAGTAGATAACTCATCAGTTGTTTGCATCAGAGCGACAATTTTTGAGATAGTTATTAAAACTGTTTAAAGGTTGTCAAACGTTGTTTCTCGTTGTATATCCTTTAATTCTAGAGTTAAATTGATAAATAACGTGTACGAATTTGTTTAACGTATTTGTTTTGGTTACTCGACGTCTCCGTTCTCGTGTAGCCTACATATTGCGTTTTTTTTTAATTTGCTTACCGGGCTAAAGGTTAGCATGTTTAAAATACGTAAGTCGTTTTGTTCATCAAATTTAAGTAGATAACTCATCAGTTGTTTGCATCAGAGCGATAATTTTTGAGATAGTTATTAAAACTGTTTAAAGGTTGTCAAACGCTGTCTCTCGTTGTATATCCTTTAATTCTAGAGTTAAATTGATAAATAACGTGTACGAATTTGTTTAACGCATTTGTTTTGGTTACTCGACGTCTCCGTTCTCGTGTAGCCTACATATTGCGTTTTTTTTTTAATTTGCTTACCGGGCTAAAGGTTAGCATATTTAAAATACGTAAGTCGTTTTGTTCAACAAATTTAAGTAGATAACTCATCAGTTGTTTGCATCAGAGCGATAATTTTTGAGATAGTTATTAAAACTGTTTAAAGGTTGTCAAACGTTGTTTCTCGTTGTATATCCTTTAATTCTAGAGTTAAATTGATAAATAACGTGTACGAATTTGTTTAACGCATTTGTTTTGGTTACTCGACGTCTCCGTTCTCGTGTAGCCTACATATTGCGTTTTTTTTTAATTTGCTTACCGGGCTAAAGGTTAGCATGTTTAAAATACGTAAGTCGTTTTGTTCATCAAATTTAAGTAGATAACTCATCAGTTGTTTGCATCAGAGCGATAATTTTTGAGATAGTTATTAAAATTGTTTAAAGGTTGTCAAACGTTGTTTCTCGTTGTATATCCTTTAATTCTAGAGTTAAATTGATAAATAACGTGTACGAATTTGTTTAACGCATTTGTTTTGGTTACTCGACGTCTCCGTTCTCGTGTAGCCTACATATTGCGTTTTTTTTTAATTTGCTTACCGGGCTAAAGGTTAGCATGTTTAAAATACGTAAGTCGTTTTGTTCATCAAATTTAAGTAGATAACTCATCAGTTGTTTGCATCAGAGCGATAATTTTTGAGATAGTTATTAAAACTGTTTAAAGGTTGTCAAACGTTGTTTCTCGTTATATATCCTTTAATTCTAGAGTTAAATTGATAAATAACGTGTACGAATTTGTTTAACGCATTTGTTTTGGTTACTCGACGTCTCCGTTCTCGTGTAGCCTACATATTGCGTTTTTTTTTAATTTGCTTACCGGGCTAAAGGTTAGCATGTTTAAAATACGTAAGTCGTTTTGTTCAACAAATTTAAGTAGATAACTCATCAGTTGTTTGCATCAGAGCGATAATTTTTGAGATAGTTATTAAAACTGTTTAAAGGTTGTCAAACGTTGTTTCTCGTTGTATATCCTTTAATTCTAGAGTTAAATTGATAAATAACGTGTACGAATTTGTTTAACGCATTTGTTTTGGTTACTCGACGTCTCCGTTCGCGTGTAGCCTACATATTGCGTTTTTTTTTAATTTGCTTACCGGGCTAAAGGTTAGCATGTTTAAAATACGTAAGTCGTTTTGTTCAACAAATTTGAGTAGATAACTCATCAGTTGTTTGCATCAGAGCGACAATTTTTGAGATAGTTATTAAAACTGTTTAAAGGTTGTCAAACGTTGTTTCTCGTTGTATATCCTTTAATTCTAGAGCTAAATTGATAAATAACGTGTACGAATTTGTTTAACGCATTTGTTTTGGTTACTCGACGTCTCCGTTCTCGTGTAGCCTACATATTGGGTTTTTTTTTTAATTTGCTTACCGGGCTAAAGGTTAGCATGTTTAAAATACGTAAGTCGTTTTCTTCATCAAATTTAAGTAGATAACTCATCAGTTGTTTGCATCAGAACGATAATTTTTGAGATAGTTATTAAAACTGTTTAAAGGTTGTCAAACGTTGTTTCTCGTTGTATATCCTTTAATTCTAGAGTTAAATTGATAAATAACGTGTACGAATTTGTTTAACGCATTTGTTTTGGTTACTCGACGTCTCCGTTCTCGTGTAGCCTACATATTGCGTTTTTTTTTTTTAATTTGCTTACCGGGCTAAAGGTTAGCATGTTTAAAATACGTAAGTCGTTTTGTTCATCAAATTTAAGTAGATAACTCATCTGTTGTTTGCATCAGAGCGATAATTTTTGAGATAGTTATTAAAACTGTTTAAAGGTTGTCAAACGTTGTTTCTCGTTGTATATCCTTTAATTCTAGAGTTAAATTGATAAATAACGTGTACGAATTTGTTTAACGCATTTGTTTTGGTTACTCGACGTCTCCGTTCTCGTGTAGCCTACATATTGCGTTTTTTTTTAATTTGCTTACCGGGCTAAAGGTTAGCATGTTTAAAATACGTAAGTCGTTTTGTTCATCAAATTTAAGTAGATAACTCATCAGTTGTTTGCATCAGAGCGACAATTTTTGAGATAGTTATTAAAACTGTTTAAAGGTTGTCAAACGTTGTTTCTCGTTGTATTTCCTTTAATTCTAGAGTTAAATTGATAAATAACGTGTACGAATTTGTTTAACGCATTTGTTTTGGTTACTCGACGTCTCCGTTCTCGTGTAGCCTACATATTGCGTTTTTTTTTTAATTTGCTTACCGGGCTAAAGGTTAGCATGCTTAAAATACGTAAGTCGTTTTGTTCATCAAATTTAAGTAGATAACTCATCAGTTGTTTGCATCAGAGCGATAATTTTTGAGATAGTTATTAAAACTGTTTAAAGGTTGTCAAATGTTGTTCTCGTTGTATATCCTTTAATTCTAGAGTTAAATTGATAAATAACGTGTACGAATTTGTTTAACGCATTTGTTTTGGTTACTCGACGTCTCCGTTCTCGTGTAGCCTACATATTGCGTTTTTTTTTTAATTTGCTTACCGGGCTAAAGGTTAGCATGTTTAAAATACGTAAGTCGTTTTGTTCATCAAATTTAAGTAGATAACTCATCAGTTGTTTGCATCAGAGCGATAATTTTTGAGATAGTTATTAAAACTGTTTAAAGGTTGTCAAACGTTGTTTCTCGTTGTATATCCTTTAATTCTAGAGTTAAATTGATAAATAACGTGTACGAATTTGTTTAACGCATTTGTTTTGGTTACTCGACGTCTCCGTTCTCGTGTAGCCTACATATTGCGTTTTTTTTTTTAATTTGCTTACCGGGCTAAAGGTTAGCATGTTTAAAATACGTAAGTCGTTTTGTTCATCATATTTAAGTAGATAACTCATCAGTTGTTTGCATCAGAGCGATAATTTTTGAGATAGTTATTAAAACTGTTTAAAGGTTGTCGAACGTTGTTTCTCGTTGTATATCCTTTAATTCTAGAGTTAAATTGATAAATAACGTGTACGAATTTGTTTAACGCATTTGTTTTGGTTACTCGACGTCTCCGTTCTCGTGTAGCCTACATATTGCGTTTTTTTTTATAATTTGCTTACCGGGCTAAAGGTTAGCATGTTTAAAATACGTAAGTCGTTTTGTTCATCAAATTTAAGTAGATAACTCATCAGTTGTTTGCATCAGAGCGATAATTTTTGAGATAGTTATTAAAACTGTTTAAAGGTTGTCAAACGTTGTTTCTCGTTGTATATCCTTTAATTCTAGAGTTAAATTGATAAATAACGTGTACGAATTTGTTTAACGCATTTGTTTTGGTTACCCGACGTCTCCGTTCTCGTGTAGCCTACATATTGCGTTTTTTTTTTTTAATTTGCTTACCGGGCTAAAGGTTAGCATGTTTAAAATACGTAAGTCGTTTTGTTCATCAAATTTAAGTAGATAACTCATCAGTTGTTTGCATCAGAGCGATAATTTTTGAGATAGTTATTAAAACTGTTTAAAGGTTGTCAAACGTTGTTTCTCGTTGTATATCCTTTAATTCTAGAGTTAAATTGATAAATAACGTGTACGAATTTGTTTAACGCATTTGTTTTGGTTACTCGACGTCTCCATTCTCGTGTAGCCTACATATTGCGTTTTTTTTTTTTAATTTGCTTACCGGGCTAAAGGTTAGCATGTTTAAAATACGTAAGTCGTTTTGTTCATCATATTTAAGTAGATAACTCATCAGTTGTTTGCATCAGAGCGATAATTTTTGAGATAGTTATTAAAACTGTTTAAAGGTTGTCAAACGTTGTTTCTCGTTGTATATCCTTTAATTCTAGAGTTAAATTGATAAATAACGTGTACGAATTTGTTTAACGCATTTGTTTTGGTTACTCGACGTCTCCGTTCTCGTGTAGCCTACATATTGCGTTTTTTTTTTTAATTTGCTTACCGGGCTAAAGGTTAGCATGTTTAAAATACGTAAGTCGTTTTGTTCATCAAATTTAAGTAGATAACTCATCAGTTGTTTGCAGCAGAGCGATAATTTTTGAGATAGTTATAAAAACTGTTTAAAGGTTGTCAAACGTTGTTTCTCGTTGTATATCCTTTAATTCTAGAGTTAAATTGATAAATAACGTGTACGAATTTGTTTAACGCATTTGTTTTGGTTACTCGACGTCTCCGTTCTCGTGTAGCCTACATATTGCGTTTTTTTTTTAATTTGCTTACCGGGCTAAAGGTTAGCAGGTTTAAAATACGTAAGTCGTTTTGTTCATCAAATTTAAGTAGATAACTCATCAGTTGTTTGCATCAGAGCGACAATTTTTGAGATAGTTATTAAAACTGTTTAAAGGTTGTCAAACGTTGTTTCTCGTTGTATATCCTTTAATTCTAGAGTTAAATTGATAAATAACGTGTACGAATTTGTTTAACGCATTTGTTTTGGTTACTCGACGTCTCCGTTCTCGTGTAGCCTACATATTGCGTTTTTTTTTTAATTTGCTTACCGGGCTAAAGGTTAGCATGTTTAAAATACGTAAGTCGTTTTGTTCATCAAATTTAAGTAGATAACTCATCAGTTGTTTGCATCAGAGCGATAATTTTTGAGATAGTTATAAAAACTGTTTAAAGGTTGTCAAACGTTGTTTCTCGTTGTATATCCTTTAATTCTAGAGTTAAATTGATAAATAACGTGTACGAATTTGTTTAACGCATTTGTTTTGGTTACTCGACGTCTCAGTTCTCGTGTAGCCTACATATTGCGTTTTTTTTTTTTAATTTGCTTACCGGGCTAAAGGTTAGCATGTTTAAAATACGTAAGTCGTTTTGTTCATCATATTTAAGTAGATAACTCATCAGTTGTTTGCATCAGAGCGATAATTTTTGAGATAGTTATTAAAACTGTTTAAAGGTTGTCAAACGTTGTTTCTCATTGTATATCCTTTAATTCTAGAGTTAAATTGATAAATAACGTGTACGAATTTGTTTAACGCATTTGTTTTGGTTACTCGACGTCTCCGTTCTCGTGTAGCCTACATATTGCGTTTTTTTTTTTAATTTGCTTACCGGGCTAAAGGTTAGCATGTTTAAAATACGTAAGTCGTTTTGTTCATCAAATTTAAGTAGATAACTCTTCAGTTGTTTGCATCAGAGCGATAATTTTTGAGATAGTTATTAAAACTGTTTAAAGGTTGTCAAACGTTGTTTCTCGTTGTATATCCTTTAATTCTAGAGTTAAATTGATAAATAACGTGTACGAATTTGTTTAACGCATTTGTTTTGGTTACTCGACGTCTCCGTTCTCGTGTAGCCTACATATTGCGTTTTTTTTTTTAATTTGCTTACCGGGCTAAAGGTTAGCATGTTTAAAATACGTAAGTCGTTTTGTTCATCATATTTAAGTAGATAACTCATCAGTTGTTTGCATCAGAGCGATAATTTTTGAGATAGTTATTAAAACTGTTTAAAGGTTGTCAAACGTTGTTTCTCGTTGTATATCCTTTAATTCTAGAGTTAAATTGATAAATAACGTGTACGAATTTGTTTAACGCATTTGTTTTGGTTACTCGACGTCTCCGTTCTCGTGTAGCCTACATATTGCGTTTTTTTTTTAATTTGCCTACCGGGCTAAAGGTTAGCATGTTTAAAATACGTAAGTCGTTTTGTTCATCAAATTTAAGTAGATAACTCATCAGTTGTTTGCATCAGAGCGATAATTTTTGAGATAGTTATAAAAACTGTTTAAAGGTTGTCAAACGTTGTTTCTCGTTGTATATCCTATAATTCTAGAGTTAAATTGATAAATAACGTGTACGAATTTGTTTAACGCATTTGTTTTGGTTACTCGACGTCTCCGTTCTCGTGTAGCCTACATATTGCGTTTTTTTTTTTTAATTTGCTTACCGGGCTAAAGGTTAGCATGTTTAAAATACGTAAGTCGTTTTGTTCATCATATTTAAGTAGATAACTCATCAGTTGTTTGCATCAGAGGGATAATTTTTGAGATAATTATTAAAACCGTTTAAAGGTTGTCAAACGTTGTTTCTCGTTGTATATCCTTTAATTCTAGAGTTAAATTGATAAATAACGTGTACGAATTTGTTTAACGCATTTGTTTTGGTTACTCGATGTCTCCGTTCTCGTGTAGCCTACATATTGCGTTTTTTTTTTAATTTGCTTACCGGGCTAAAGGTTAGCATGTTTAAAATACGTAAGTCGTTTTGTTCATCAAATTTAAGTAGATAACTCATCAGTTGTTTGCATCAGAGCGACAATTTTTGAGATAGTTATTAAAACTGTTTAAAGGTTGTCAAACGTTGTTTCTCGTTGTATATCCTTTAATTCTAGAGTTAAATTGATAAATAACGTGTACGAATTTGTTTAACGCATTTGTTTTGGTTACTCGACGTCTCCGTTCTCGTGTAGCCTACATATTGCGTTTTTTTTTTAATTTGCTTACCGGGCTAAAGGTTAGGATGTTTAAAATACGTAAGTCGTTTTGTTCAACAAATTTAAGTAGATAACTCATCAGTTGTTTGCATCAGAGCGACAATTTTTGAGATAGTTATTAAAACTGTTTAAAGGTTGTCAAACGTTGTTTCTCGTTGTATATCCTTTAATTCTAGAGTTAAATTGATAAATAACGTGTACGAATTTGTTTAACGCATTTGTTTTGGTTACTCGACGTCTCCGTTCTCGTGTAGCCTACATATTGCGTTTTTTTTTTTAATTTGCTTACCGGGCTAAAGGTTAGCATGTTTAAAATACGTAAGTCGTTTTGTTCATCATATTTAAGTAGATAACTCATCAGTTGTTTGCATCAGAGCGATAATTTTTGAGATAGTTATTAAAACTGTTTAAAGGTTGTCAAACGTTGTTTCTCGTTGTATATCCTTTAATTCTAGAGTTAAATTGATAAATAACGTGTACGAATTTCTTTAACGCATTTGTTTTGGTTACTCGAAGTCTCCGTTCTCGTGTAGCCTACATATTGCGTTTTTTTTTAATTTGCTTACCGGGCTAAAGGTTAGCATGTTTAAAATACGTAAGTCGTTTTGTTCAACAAATTTGAGTAGATAACTCAGCAGTTGTTTGCATCAGAGCGATAATTTTTGAGATAGTTATTAAAACTGTTTAAAGGTTGTCAAACGTTGTTTCTCGTTATATATCCTTTAATTCTAGAGTTAAATTGATAAATAACGTGTACGAATTTGTTTAACGCATTTGTTTTGGTTACTCGACGTCTCCGTTCTCGTGTAGCCTACATATATGCGTTTTTTTTTTAATTTGCTTACCGGGCTAAAGGTTAGCATGTTTAAAATACGTAAGTCGTTTTGTTCATCATATTTAAGTAGATAACTCATCAGTTGTTTGCATCAGAGCGATAATTTTTGAGATAGTTATTAAAACTGTTTAAAGGTTGTCAAACGTTGTTTCTCGTTGTATATCCTTTAATTCTAGAGTTAAATTGATAAATAACGTGTACGAATTTGTTTAACGCATTTGTTTTGGTTAGTCGACGTCTCCGTTCTCGTGTAGCCTACATATTACGTTTTTTTTTTAATTTGCTTACCGGGCTAAAGGTTAGCATGTTTAAAATACGTAAGTCGTTTTGTTCATCAAATTTAAGTAGATAACTCATCAGTTGTTTGCATCAGAGCGACAATTTTTGAGATAGTTATTAAAACTGTTTAAAGGTTGTCAAACGTTGTTTCTCGTTGTATATCCTTTAATTCTAGAGTTAAATTGATAAATAACGTGTACGAATTTGTTTAACGCATTTGTTTTGGTTACTCGACGTCTCCGTTCTCGTGTAGCCTACATATTGCGTTTTTTTTTTTAATTTGCTTACCGGGCTAAAGGATAGCATGTTTATAATACGTAAGTCGTTTTGTTCATCAAATTTAAGTAGATAACTCATCAGTTGTTTGCATCAGAGCGATAATTTTTGAGATAGTTATTAAAACTGTTTAAAGGTTGTCAAACGTTGTTTCTCGTTGTATATCCTTTAATTCTAGAGTTAAATTGATAAATAACGTGTACGAATTTGTTTAACGCATTTGTTTTGGTTACTCGACGTCTCCGTTCTCGTGTAGCCTACATATTACGTTTTTTTTTTAATTTGCTTACCGGGCTAAAGGTTAGCATGTTTAAAATACGTAAGTCGTTTTGTTCATCAAATTTAAGTAGATAACTCATCAGTTGTTTGCATCAGAGCGATAATTTTTGAGATAGTTATTAAAACTGTTTAAAGGTTGTCAAACGTTGTTTCTCGTTGTATATCCTTTAATTCTAGAGTTAAATTGATAAATAACGTGTACGAATTTGTTTAACGCATTTGTTTTGGTTACTCGACGTCTCCGTTCTCGTGTAGCCTACATATTGCGTTTTTTTTTAATTTGCTTACCGGGCTAAAGGTTAGCATGTTTAAAATACGTAAGTCGTTTTGTTCATCATATTTAAGTAGATAACTCATCAGTTGTTTGCATCAGAGCGACAATTTTTGAGATAGTTATTAAAACTGTTTAAAGGTTGTCAAACGTTGTTTCTCGTTGCATATCCTTTAATCCTAGAGTTAAATTGATAAATAAAGTGTACGAATTTGTTTAACGCATTTGTTTTGGTTACTCGACGTCTCCGTTCTCGTGTAGCCTACATATTGCGTTTTTTTTTTTTAATTTGCTTACCGGGCTAAAGGTTAGCATGTTTAAAATACGTAAGTCGTTTTGTTCAACAAATTTAAGTAGATAACTCATCAGTTGTTTGCATCAGAGCGACAATTTTTGAGATAGTTATTAAAACTGTTTAAAGGTTGTCAAACGTTGTTTCTCGTTGTATATCCTTTAATTCTAGAGTTAAATTGATAAATAACGTGTACGAATTTGTTTAACGCATTTGTTTTGGTTACTCGACGTCTCCGTTCTCGTGTAGCCTACATATTGCGTTTTTTTTTTAATTTGCTTACCGGGCTAAAGGTTAGCATGTTTAAAATACGTAAGTCGTTTTGTTCATCATATTTAAGTAGATAACTCATCAGTTGTTTGCATCAGAGCGATAATTTTTGAGATAGTTATTAAAACTGTTTAAAGGTTGTCAAACGTTGTTTCTCGTTGCATATCCTTTAATTCTAGAGTTAAATTGATAAATAACGTGTACGAATTTGTTTAACGCATTTGTTTTGGTTACTCGACGTCTCCGTTCTCGTGTAGCCTACATATTGCGTTTTTTTTTTTAATTTGCTTACCGGGCTAAAGGTTAGCATGTTTAAAATACGTAAGTCGTTTTGTTCATCAAATTTAAGTAGATAACTCATCAGTTGTTTGCATCAGAGCGATAATTTTTGAGATAGTTATAAAAACTGTTTAAAGGTTGTCAAACGTTGTTTCTCGTTGTATATCCTTTAATTCTAGAGTTAAATTGATAAATAACGTGTACGAATTTGTTTAACGCATTTGTTTTGGTTACTCGACGTCTCCGTTCTCGTGTAGCCTACATATTGCGTTTTTTTTTTAATTTGCTTACCGGGCTAAAGGTTAGCAGGTTTAAAATACGTAAGTCGTTTTGTTCATCAAATTTAAGTAGATAACTCATCAGTTGTTTGCATCAGAGCGATAATTTTTGAGATAGTTATTAAAACTGTTTAAAGGTTGTCAAACGTTGTTTCTCGTTGTATATCCTTTAATTCTAGAGTTAAATTGATAAATAACGTGTACGAATTTGTTTAACGCATTTGTTTTGGTTACTCGACGTCTCCGTTCTCGTGTAGCCTACATATTGCGTTTTTTTTTTTAATTTGCTTACCGGGCTAAAGGTTAGCATGTTTAAAATACGTAAGTCGTTTTGTTCATCAAATTTAAGTAGATAACTCATCAGTTGTTTGCATCAGAGCGATAATTTTTGAGATAGTTATAAAAACTGTTTAAAGGTTGTCAAACGTTGTTTCTCGTTGTATATCCTTTAATTCTAGAGTTAAATTGATAAATAACGTGTACGAATTTGTTTAACGCATTTGTTTTGGTTACTCGACGTCTCAGTTCTCGTGTAGCCTACATATTGCGTTTTTTTTTTTAATTTGCTTACCGGGCTAAAGGTTAGCATGTTTAAAATACGTAAGTCGTTTTGTTCATCATATTTAAGTAGATAACTCATCAGTTGTTTGCATCAGAGCGATAATTTTTGAGATAGTTATTAAAACTGTTTAAAGGTTGTCAAACGTTGTTTCTCGTTGTATATCCTTTAATTCTAGAGTTAAATTGATAAATAACGTGTACGAATTTGTTTAACGCATTTGTTTTGGTTACTCGACGTCTCCGTTCTCGTGTAGCCTACATATTGCGTTTTTTTTTTTAATTTGCTTACCGGGCTAAAGGTTAGCATGTTTAAAATACGTAAGTCGTTTTGTTCATCAAATTTAAGTAGATAACTCTTCAGTTGTTTGCATCAGAGCGATAATTTTTGAGATAGTTATTAAAACTGTTTAAAGGTTGTCAAACGTTGTTTCTCGTTGTATATCCTTTAATTCTAGAGTTAAATTGATAAATAACGTGTACGAATTTGTTTAACGCATTTGTTTTGGTTACTCGACGTCTCCGTTCTCGTGTAGCCTACATATTGCGTTTTTTTTTTTAATTTGCTTACCGGGCTAAAGGTTAGCATGTTTAAAATACGTAAGTCGTTTTGTTCATCATATTTAAGTAGATAACTCATCAGTTGTTTGCATCAGAGCGATAATTTTTGAGATAGTTATTAAAACTGTTTAAAGGTTGTCAAACGTTGTTTCTCGTTGTATATCCTTTAATTCTAGAGTTAAATTGATAAATAACGTGTACGAATTTGTTTAACGCATTTGTTTTGGTTACTCGACGTCTCCGTTCTCGTGTAGCCTACATATTGCGTTTTTTTTTTAATTTGCTTACCGGGCTAAAGGTTAGCATGTTTAAAATACGTAAGTCGTTTTGTTCATCAAATTTAAGTAGATAACTCATCAGTTGTTTGCATCAGAGCGATAATTTTTGAGATAGTTATAAAAACTGTTTAAAGGTTGTCAAACGTTGTTTCTCGTTGTATATCCTATAATTCTAGAGTTAAATTGATAAATAACGTGTACGAATTTGTTTAACGCATTTGTTTTGGTTACTCGACGTCTCCGTTCTCGTGTAGCCTACATATTGCGTTTTTTTTTTTTAATTTGCTTACCGGGCTAAAGGTTAGCATGTTTAAAATACGTAAGTCGTTTTGTTCATCATATTTAAGTAGATAACTCATCAGTTGTTTGCATCAGAGGGATAATTTTTGAGATAGTTATTAAAACCGTTTAAAGGTTGTCAAACGTTGTTTCTCGTTGTATATCCTTTAATTCTACAGTTAAATTGATAAATAACGTGTACGAATTTGTTTAACGCATTTGTTTTGGTTACTCGATGTCTCCGTTCTCGTGTAGCCTACATATTGCGTTTTTTTTTTAATTTGCTTACCGGGCCAAAGGTTAGCATGTTTAAAATACGTAAGTCGTTTTGTTCATCAAATTTAAGTAGATAACTCATCAGTTGTTTGCATCAGAGCGACAATTTTTGAGATAGTTATTAAAACTGTTTAAAGGTTGTCAAACGTTGTTTCTCGTTGTATATCCTTTAATTCTAGAGTTAAATTGATAAATAACGTGTACGAATTTGTTTAACGCATTTGTTTTGGTTACTCGACGTCTCCGTTCTCGTGTAGCCTACATATTGCGTTTTTTTTTTAATTTGCTTACCGGGCTAAAGGTTAGGATGTTTAAAATACGTAAGTCGTTTTGTTCAACAAATTTAAGTAGATAACTCATCAGTTGTTTGCATCAGAGCGACAATTTTTGAGATAGTTATTAAAACTGTTTAAAGGTTGTCAAACGTTGTTTCTCGTTGTATATCCTTTAATTCTAGAGTTAAATTGATAAATAACGTGTACGAATTTGTTTAACGCATTTGTTTTGGTTACTCGACGTCTCCGTTCTCGTGTAGCCTACATATTGCGTTTTTTTTTTAATTTGCTTACCGGGCTAAAGGTTAGCATGTTTAAAATACGTAAGTCGTTTTGTTCATCATATTTAAGTAGATAACTCATCAGTTGTTTGCATCAGAGCGATAATTTTTGAGATAGTTATTAAAACTGTTTAAAGGTTGTCAAACGTTGTTTCTCGTTGTATATCCTTTAATTCTAGAGTTAAATTGATAAATAACGTGTACGAATTTCTTTAACGCATTTGTTTTGGTTACTCGAAGTCTCCGTTCTCGTGTAGCCTACATATTGCGTTTTTTTTTAATTTGCTTACCGGGCTAAAGGTTAGCATGTTTAAAATACGTAAGTCGTTTTGTTCAACAAATTTGAGTAGATAACTCAGCAGTTGTTTGCATCAGAGCGATAATTTTTGAGATAGTTATTAAAACTGTTTAAAGGTTGTCAAACGTTGTTTCTCGTTGTATATCCTTTAATTCTAGAGTTAAATTGATAAATAACGTGTACGAATTTGTTTAACGCATTTGTTTTGGTTACTCGACGTCTCCGTTCTCGTGTAGCCTACATATATGCGTTTTTTTTTTAATTTGCTTACCGGGCTAAAGGTTAGCATGTTTAAAATACGTAAGTCGTTTTGTTCATCATATTTAAGTAGATAACTCATCAGTTGTTTGCATCAGAGCGATAATTTTTGAGATAGTTATTAAAACTGTTTAAAGGTTGTCAAACGTTGTTTCTCGTTGTATATCCTTTAATTCTAGAGTTAAATTGATAAATAACGTGTACGAATTTGTTTAACGCATTTGTTTTGGTTACTCGACGTCTCCGTTCTCGTGTAGCCTACATATTACGTTTTTTTTTTAATTTGCTTACCGGGCTAAAGGTTAGCATGTTTAAAATACGTAAGTCGTTTTGTTCATCAAATTTAAGTAGATAACTCATCAGTTGTTTGCATCAGAGCGACAATTTTTGAGATAGTTATTAAAACTGTTTAAAGGTTGTCAAACGTTGTTTCTCGTTGTATATCCTTTAATTCTAGAGTTAAATTGATAAATAACGTGTACGAATTTGTTTAACGCATTTGTTTTGGTTACTCGACGTCTCCGTTCTCGTGTAGCCTACATATTGCGTTTTTTTTTTTAATTTGCTTACCGGGCTAAAGGATAGCA